>NC_083465.1:3477170-3517170 GCF_030014155.1 Tachysurus vachellii | reverse complement strand
GTGCCCCAGAGAGGCGGACGACCCTGATCCGTCGCCACGACTGTCAGGTTAAACCTCTCAAAACTGTTCAGCAAACGCAGAGAACGGATCAGACCAGTGTCGGGATCTAGAGAGAACGCGTCTGAGAGAAGGACAGAGACAAAGTTAAAAAAACCTTAATGGATCTTTGGAATTGTATGTGTGTGTGTGTGTGTGTGTGTGTGTGCTAACTGGCTCCAGGTCCTTGTAGGCTGTAAGTGAGCAGGGCATTCTCTCCCTCGTCCAGGTCTGTAGCTGACAGAGTGATCACAGACGTGCCGCTCGGCTCATTCTCAAACACGGTGGTGCTGAACACACGCTCTGAGAATCGCGGTCGGAAATCATTCACGTCGAGCACCGTCACCAGAACCTGACACAGAAATATATGGTGAAAGAGAAATGGGTCAGAGGGATTTTATTCAGCATAACACAACCAGCACGTCACAGGCTGCTTGCAGAAGTTCATTCATTTACCTGAACTGAATTTTCCCGGCGGTTGTTGGGGCTACCTCCAGGATTGTCCCTGGCTACAGCAGTAAGTGTGTAGTGGTCTTTAGTCTCTCGATCCAGTGGAGACAGGATGTAGATGTCCCCCTGTGAGCCAGGATTGGAGTCAGTTTTATGTTTATCCATTTGTTGTTGCATGTAATATTGTGAAATATTGTTACTCCACTCCACCCTATCAATTATTATGAATTTCTCTTTGTTAAATAACTATCAGTCTTAGGATACATGCAGCGTCTGTAATGTTCCGGGGAATGAGAAAAATAAGACTTTTTGACCAATGAGAGTTAAGAATTCAGCAGTACTCTGACATTAAACATGTGTAAGATTGTAACTGAGACTTCAATAACATTTAAAATTTTCTGGACAAATCAACATAATTATCTCACACACACACACACACACCACACACACACACACACACACACACTTACTGTAGATGGAGTGATTCCAAACTTGCCCTCTCCGTCGACCAGCCCGTACTCTATCACGGCAAACAGTCCAGAGTCTGCGTCTGTAGCACTCACTCGCACAATGATGGTGCCCAGAGCCACATCCTCAAATACTGGCCTCTGTAAACACACACAATTTAATTATGTACACAAAGTCTATGTATACATTTTTATTCAACATCAAATCATAATGTACGATCTGAACAACGTGTTAATTCTTATAGACCAACGTGCTTCGCTAACGGGTGGGAACTCTTCATCGTTTACTATGCAGGTAGCCTGTGCTGAGATGATATTAGTTTCCTCTGTGTGAAAGGAAGTGAACACTAATCAAGCTGAAATCCTCCTCAACTGTTTTCGAGTTATTAGAGAAAATCACTGATAAAGTGGTGACTAGTTTTTTCAGGCACGAAGCCTTTAAGAGTAAAAGGGTCGTTAAGGTCGATCGCGAGCTTACTCTGAAATAAAAATCTGCTTTTAACATTCAGATTACAGGTTAAATGCTTCACAGAACATTAAATGTAAGCAGGATTTTAGCAAAAACTATGCAATATAAAGGGTTCTGAACTGTCTCCTGACCTTCAGACCTTGCACAAAAGAGAATGAAAAATCTAAATATTATAGTAAAGATTATGATACACTATAAAATGCCTTCATTCTATGTGAATCTGTGCGAGTCTTGGTACCTGATATGACGGCTGGGTGAAGACAGGGTTGTTGTCATTTACATCGACGATACGTAGATAAACAGGAAGTTCAGACGAGCGCGGTGGACTGCCCCGATCCTGAACGCGCACCGTGAAGTTCAACCAGTTTACCTGCTCATAATCCACTGTACGGTTGGCGATAATCTTACCTGAGGGACAAAATAAACCGAAATATATATCATTATAATAATAAAAATAAAATAATAAAAATAATAATAATAATAATACTAAAAAGTTGGATGCACTTGCTGTTATGTTTAACATTATCAACTATTTTGCAGTGAGCAGGAAAAGTTGATATTTATGTGGCGGTCAAAAGCGACTGATGTAGATATCAAGTGGCTCTGTGATGTAATATTAAGTCTGTAACCTAGTGAACCAGAAGTAATGTATTCATTGATAGAGACTTGTACATTGCACTGAATAAGGGCATCTGTATATGTAAATACCGGTAGAAGGGTCCTCCAGTCTGATATATCCTCCTCTGGGCAGATTTAAAAGCTCATAAAAGATCTGACCATTTGGGCCTTTGTCTGGATCGACAGCGGACACTGAGAGCAGAGTGGTGCCGGGTTGAGCTCCTTCCAGAATGCTTTCGGAGAAGTTGGTGACCCCGAATGGACGAAAACGGGGAGTGTTGTCGTTCACGTCCAGCACGCTGATGGTCAGTCTGGCTGTCGAGAGTTGGAAAGGGAAGCAGGACGGAAGGATGGGAGAATTTGAGAAAGATTCATATGGAGTGCGTTACCTTTATTTTATTTTAAGCTATTCATATTTAATAATTAGTGTAAAGACAACGTAACATAAAAACTATATAAAACTATAACATTTTCAATAGGAATTAAGATATGCTAGAGAAAGACAATAATTGCGACAAATAAATAAAACATTTATTTAAGGTCTACACAAAGACTAACACAAAGTGCTAAGTGCAGCGTGAGAGATGAGGGACAAACAGACCGCCCATACTTACCATTGGGCACGCTGACTGACATGTCAATAATGTCACTCGCGTTGTCATGCACTGACACTATGATCTCAAAAGTAGCTACCAGCTCTCTGTTTAAAGGGTTTCGTACAAATACAGCACCTGTGGATTCACACGGAAACACACAAAACTGTAAAAGTGGCCGAGACCGGAGCAGAGACATTTATTGTAAGGAGATATATTAATTAACATTTTTGGAAATAGTTTTCAGTGTCAGCATTTTGTAAGAGTCAGAGGTAAAGCTGTAACGGTGTCCGACATCAGGAGGTCTTCAGGACAGATGAGTTCACGCTGTGAGTCTGTGAGGGAATGGCTGTTAATGTCTGGTAAGATTTATCAACAATGTTAAATACGTTAAGGTTAAAGCCTTTGGCTATATGGTCTTTAACAAAAGCAACAGCATTTGACCAGTTGTACTTCACCGCTGTTCCTCAGCCATGTACTTACATCTTCTGCAGGTTCGATAGTCCTGCCCCAACTCAACAGCTTCTACTGCATAAGACACACCAATGTCTGATATTGTCTAGACTATTGTCCCTCAGGGATACACATAAAACTCTTTTAGAACTTCAAATACTAGTGATTCAGGACATATTGCCTTGTGTTCATATGTCACATGCCTCAGGGAAATTCTTGTCATATATATATGACAAGAATTTATATATATATTTCCTCTGGAGATACACAGCCTTTTTCTCTCAGGACCCAGATCTCAGCTGACTGTTCTTCCAGTCTCTCTCTGTAAATATTTATTTCTAACTACAGACTTTATCTGTAGCCATTATCTTATACTGTAGGTTTCACGTCTCCTCATTCCTGAAGCACTCTCGGTCATTGTCTCTGTTCTTATTTGATTCTCTATGCCCCAACACCAGTTCCAGTTCCTGATCCGACTACTGTTTAACAACTGACGTGCTTTTGATGTTTTACTTATGATTTGATACGTGCACTGGACTATCATCTAACCACAAAGATCATTATACACATCAGATTTCGTTGCGCTCACCTGTGTGAAAGTCGATACCAAATGAGTCCTGCAGACCGCGCACCTGGTTATTTCCATCATCTCTCGCTTCCACAGAGATGATATAATACTCCAAACGGGGTCGGAGGTCAGGGTCCTCAGCAGCTAAAGTGGCCACCACTTCGCCAGGAGGAGTTGACTCATTAACACTTATAGTTTGCACAGGCTGCAAGAAACGAGGCCGAGAGTCATTTACGTCGTCCAAAACGACGGTCAATGTGGCTGTGCCTGAGAGCGGTGGCGAGCCCCGATCTGTCGCAACGACGACCAGCCGGTAAGAGCCACGCTCCTCACGGTCAAGTGTGGCATTGCCTACAAGGACAGCACCAGAGACGGTATCGACCACGAAACGGTCCTGAGCGCCACTCTCTAAACGGTACTGCAACCAACCGTTGGAGCCTGCGTCGGCATCCGTGGCCGAGAGCTGAGTCACTACCACACCTGAGTTAAATGTAAAAATATTAATATAGATATTAAGACATAAAAAAAGCACATTGAGTCTCTCTCAAGTTCTTACCAGTAGGACTGTTTTCTGGCAGACGCACTGTGAAGCTGGAAGGGCTGAACACTGGAGGATTGTCGTTCCTGTCCAGGATGGTGATGGTGAGAGGAACACTGCTGTTTAGACCACCAATGTCTTCACTGACTAAGAACAATTCCACTCGTGGATCAAAGAAGGCTTCCCTGTCCAACATGGCACCCTCACGCACTGACACTACAGCTACAGTGGAGAAACAGCTCAATGTGAAGAGACCAAATAAAATTTTGACTTGTTATGCTGAACACCTTATTTTAATATGTTTTTTTATATCCATTAAAGAAGCTCGTGTATTAAATTCAATGCAAGGCTTAAATGCAATGTTTCAAAAAATATATCTCACCTGTCGTAGGGTTGATGGTGAAAAGATCCACCCTTGGGCCAATCAGGCCATATTTTACCACAGCATTGGGTCCAATATCTCTGTCTGTAGCCAGAACAGGCCCATTCAAGATTAGCACAGTGGTACCTGGGTGATGCAGAGGGACATAAAAAAGAAACCGACAAGCATGAGGGTAGGAATTAGACAAGAAAACTTTGTCTAAAAAAAAAAAAAAAAAAGTTTGGACAAACCCTCAGGTAGTAATGCAGTGAGTCTGCTTTCTGAGCCATTTTTTCTATTCATATGAGCCATAATTATATTCATTTATTTAATCATAAAATGTTTTTGAACAAAAAAACCTCTTCATGTAAAAACAAACAAGAATTCTTGGTGGTAATCTAAAATCTCCAGTTGCATGGTTTAAAACCAGAGATTATGGATGAAGTCACACAAGGGCAATGGTTGGGAAATTCCCCTCCTGAACGCCCTTATGCTGTGCATGGTGTTTTCTCTAAACTAACAGAACTCTGCAAATAGAGGCAAAATAAAGATGAACTGACCATTGAGTCCAAGGAAAAACCACAGCACTAACAGGAAGTCTGTACCACTGCTGGAGCCTTTTCAAGACCAGTCTCTTTCTTTCACTTAGGCAACACCAAACATTATATTTCCTCACATAGAGACTTAGCATTTACAGACAGATAACAGTCTGTGAGATAAGATCTGAGCCAGAAAAGCTGTTCTCTTAACTCCAACAAATGTTTCTAAGCTATCTGGAAAAATACAGTGATTGATGGTATCAGAACTTGAACTGAGATCAAATATTACAGGCAGGAAGATGCAGTCTTGGTCAGAGCCCAGTGGCTCACTTAGTACTTTAACCAGACGATGAAGCCGAAACCAGAGCGAAAGATTTAGTGTACATGATTTTGATGCAGTTATGAACTGGCTACAATCTTATCTCATATTTGAGATAAATTATGGGCCACATTCGTTTTCCAGATATTTGTTTTCCAGTATGTACATGAAGGTTTTATATAAAGCATATATATGGATTATTTTAAACAAAGATGCTGGCCTCAGATAGCAGAACACAATTAGTCGGATTGAAATTTTTCTCAGCTATATTAACGAACATTGCTGCTTTATATCAATTTAGTTTGAACCCATAATGACCAAGCCAAATACTGTACGTCTGAGCACTGAGATGACACGAGGAAGAAACTTCGAGATGAACCAGACTCGGACAGAACCCGTCTATTTCTGGTTATGAAGAAGATATAAGACTGTAAAGGCAGCTCACCCATGGGCGAATTCTCACTGATCTCTCCTCTGTAGCTTGACGATGTGAAGATTGGCCTGTTGTCATTAACATCCACAATGGAGACCACCAGATTTTCTGAGTCCTGCATTGGGGCAAAAAAAGAAAATGATAATTTCCATGGAGTTTAACTGGACATCCAGTGCATTACAGAGGGTCTCGGACACCATATGTAACTAATATATATGTTTAGTTAATAAAAAGCGATATGTATATTCAAGGCTTAAATAATGCTATTTCTACATATTGTATATTTAAAATAATAAAACTATAAATAATAAGTTGCACACTACTTACCCTTCGAGCAATACGTGGGTTCTCTGGGTTGTCCTTCACTGTGATAGTCAGTGTATATTCTGCAACTCTCTCTCTGTCCAAGGGTCTGTTCACCTGAACCACACCTGACTGAGACAGAGAAAGAGAGATAAATGAATCGTACATACATTATTAAAAACAAACTACCAGTTAATAAAATGCAGAGTGAAAAGTCAAATTAAATGAGACCGCTGTTCTTATATTAACTCCCTTCCCCCCCTCCAACCCACCCTCACTCCCTCCCTCAGTCCCTGCCACTCTCTCACAGTTTCGTTGATGTAGAAAGCTCCATCTGGATTGCCTGCTGTGATGGTGAATGTTAGGAGAGCATTGCGTCCACTGTCGATGTCCTGTGCTCGCACCCGTGCGATGGATGTCTGGACAGATGCTCCTTCACTCACACTGGTGTTCAGGGGCAAGTTCAGTAATATAGGGTCGTTATCATTAATATCCAGTACAACAACACCCACGATCACCTACACACACACACACACATAGAAAGTAAGTCAGACAGCTTATCGGTGAAAGATTTCGGTTCTGTTTTAATAAAAATTAGATGTTTGAAAAAAGTAATTAAAATAAAAAATTAAGTAAAAAAAAAGTTAACTAAAGGCTTATGTGATTGCCTTCATTTAACTAATAAACACAATTTAGCTAAGAAATTTCCTGATCAGTTAATTTTTACTTGAAAGCAACTAAATTGAATCAACATACATAAATAAATAAATAAATAAATAAATAAATAAATAAATAAGGGGGCACGATGGCTTAGTGGTTAGCACATTCGCCTCACACCTCCAGGGTTGGGGGTTCGATTCCCGCCTCCGCCTTGTGTGTGTGGAGTTTGCATGTTCTCCCCGTGCCTCGGGGGTTTCCTCTGGGTACTCCGGTTTCCTCCCCCGGTCCAAAAACATGCATGGTAGGTTGATTGGCATCTCTGGAAAATTGTCCGTAGTGTGTGAGTGTGTGAGTGAATGAGATTGTGTGTGTGTGCGCCCTGCGATTGGGCACTCCATCCATGGTGTATCCTGCCTTGATGCCCGATGACGCCTGAGACGCCACAGGCTCCCCGTGACCCGAGGTAGTTCGGATAAGCGGTAGAAAATGAATGAATGAATACATAAATAAATAAATAAAAGCAAAAATAAAATGAAAAAGCTTAAAAGACATTGATATTGCTTACAAATATTTTTAAATATTTTATATTAAAAAATTATTAGATAAAAGAAACTGCCTGGTTTAAAGGAGCCAATAATCAATCATTTTTACATTTAATTAACCCACAATATGCTAGCATTATTTTTGGTGATATTATATACCTGTGTGTGTGTGTGTGTGTGTGTGTGTATGTGTGTGTACCGTGCTGCTACGTGGGGGTGTTCCCAGGTCTTTAGCAGTAACTGTGATGTTATAATAAGCTGTAGTCTCTCTGTCCAGTTCAACATCTCTTCTGACTCTCAGTTCTCCCTCCACAGGAGACACTATAAACTCATCTAGAACACACGACACAAACATGAAATTCTCTCAATAATACATTAATGCACAATGCCCGCACATTTACGGTGC
This sequence comes from Tachysurus vachellii, assembly GCF_030014155.1. Classification (NCBI taxonomy): domain Eukaryota; kingdom Metazoa; phylum Chordata; class Actinopteri; order Siluriformes; family Bagridae; genus Tachysurus; species Tachysurus vachellii. Next base: position 3,509,415 of record NC_083465.1, on the reverse strand, counting down.
CTTTCTCACTTTCACACACACTCTCACAATCATATAAAATGCTCTTACTCGCCACTTTTCTCTCTCATTCACAAGAAATATGCATCAAACATTCGCTGACATGAAGGATTCAGTTACTTTATCACATATTCAAATTTTCAGATAAAATTCTCTCATTTATAAAAAAAAGAAAAAAAAAGAAAAAACCTACTCTACTCTCACATACACATAATATGCTCTTGCATTTATACACTGAGCAAAAGGCTCAGATTATATTGCTGGTGAAATCTAGAACTACAGTCGAATATTTTTATTACTATACATTTCCAGGTAACCTTGAGATGAGTTAGTATGGTGCAGCAAAAAGGTGTTAGTGTTATGTTGTGTAGTTGATAAAGCTTTGTCTGTGCTACAGTTCTGTAGATAGTGAAGTGGGTTTTGAGCTTCCTCAGCCAATTGTTTATCAACTTATCTATTTTTTTTTGAGGTTTGTGGTTTTGCATTCCTGTGATTAATGAACTATCTTGAATTTATTTAATAAAGTTATTTAAATAAAAACAACACACACACACACACACACACACACACACACACACACACACACACACAGTTCTCACTGTTGGGGTCTCCGGCTGTGATGCTGTATTCCACTTTTCCATTAAGACCTGAGTCTTCATCAACAGCCTTCAGTATGCTGACTCGAGGCCCCGGCTGGCCCTCTGTGATCTCAAAAGGGCCCTCGAAGGGCCTTGGAAACTGTGGGGTCACGTCATTCACATCGATCACATTCACCAGCACCTAAAACACAGAGGAATAAACTAAAGACTACATTTCCATTACTACTATTTCCACATAATTTTTTTACCCCATTTTTTTTATTTTGTAACATGGCTGCTGCTCTAAAACACACAAAGACACACAATTTCCTTTCGCTGACTTGTCACAAAGTGCAAGTTGTAACGATTTCAGCAGGAGACAAATTCAGGTTCATAAAAAGAATAAAGTTGATTATGTATGGAGTCTTCAGAGATATAAATATGTGTAGGTAGAGAACTTTCTAACCGTCAGAGATATAATGAGCTTTGGTTTTCCCCTTTTGAAAGGCTCTACCATTTTATTTTTATCTTGTTTTATCTTTCAAATGAACACTAAAGAAGCATACTGGATGCTGCCGAGGATTTGTGTACCTGCAGATTAAATAATTATCATATAACCAATTAACTATAAAAAAAAACTTAAAATGATTGACAGCTTCTGAATTTTATTTTTCCATTTCCCTTTTCCTGAGCTACAATGATACAAAGCTATATTTTGGAGACATATGGAGATACAGTATATCTGCTTCTTCCAGGAAGGAACACATTTAACTTCTGGTGATTTATTAAAGTAATGTAAATGGAAAATCCCATTTCTACAACTACAGCATAACATTTATGATATATATATGTTCATATACTGCTTCATCAGAGAAATTGCAGGTAAATCACCACACCTGTAGTGCTGCTATAGAGTGCATGTGTATGCTTGTTATGATCACTCACAGTGGCACTAGATGTCAATCTGAGCTGGGATATTGGACATTGATCAGTAGCAGTGATGATCAGTGTGTAGCGTCCACTACTGATCTCATAATCCACCTCTCTCATCACTGTGATCCGGCCCTGTGGGCACACACACCCACAACACACACACACACCCACACACACAGTTTAACATTTCCCTTCATATACCTGCAATACAAACGGTTCTTGAGAACCCTCTGTTATATCTACCGTGGTCGGGCTGATGCTGAAAGTTTGAGCCACATTGCCCAAGGTGATGGCATAGCGCAGAGTCCCATTCAGTCCTTCATCGGGATCGGAGGCTGTTACCGTAGCGATGGTGGCTCCTACCGTGTCAGGGCCCTCGGTGAGAATGGTTACGTACTCTTTTGCAGCAAAAGCTGGGGCGTTGTCATTCTCATCAATTATATAAACCCACACCGTGGTGGAGGTCTGCAGAAAAACAGGACAGATATATCATTAATAAATAATAATTATATTAAATATAATAACTTGCATTGAATGGATAACCAATATTATAAATATAATACTCTTTATTGTAGAGCCACAAATATTCCCAAAATTGATAGAAAGGGTAATTAATGCAATGCTCTCTCTACAATCCACTATTAATCTTCGTTCTTTAACATTATGCTGATTGTTATCACAGTTTATGCAAGAAATAACTGGTTCAAACAGAACGGTATAAGAAAATATAGTTCAAGTCAAGACAATGTCTGACAGGATGTTTCACAGGAATATTGCATACGGATTTATTTGTTCGCTTAAAGTACTAAAACCAGACCAATATTGCATTCTGTAAACCTGCTTCCTTCATCTGTACTTTGACCAAACTTAGTCAATAGTCTAGTCACTGCTTACACTTCATCGTGCTTATATGAGGAACCTTGACATGTTTTTCTCAGCCGCAATGAACGGGTTAAAAAGCCGTCTGTAAACTTTGTCCTTCCTCTTAGTACAGTATGTCCTGCATTATCAAAGTTCAAACCGTGTGAACACAAATATCTATTTAGAGATTAGACTACAATCTGATGTATTTTAGTCCCTTATCTCACAGGCTGATGTTCATCAGCCAGCAGTTATATTTAATGTATTTAATTATATTTAATGATGCATCCTGCTATAACTTAAATATTTATAGTTGCAAGTTATGTGACTGTCAGCAAAAGAGCTAGTTCCTGTTATCAGCTTTTAGCAGCTACAAATGGTCGTTCCCTCTTCAGCTTCTCTTTTTTTTTTTGAAGATTGTAATGTTTCCGAGAACCCCAAAACTCCTCTCGTAGCTTTTTTCTTATAAAGCACTCCCACACAAGGTGCCTTCCAAAAAATATCTTTACAGAGATCTATATCAACAATGATGTGTCTCTTTGCTTAATAACAATTTTTAATATCCATTTATTATTAGGTTTTGATTATATGGAGCATCCACCATGCAACACTCTGTGAAAAAAAGACCTTCTGAGAATAAGAAGTCTGATAATATGACCAATCAGAATGGAGGATTCAGTAGCGCTGTGGTACTGTATAAATATTCAGCACATGGCCAAAAGACTTTACTGACATTCCAATCACAGAAGATAAAAATACAATAATAATGCATAAGTGGCTGATAGTACTCATAGTATTGTCTGTATATCATGCTTAATAATTTACTATTTTAATTACTATTGATATTCCAAGATATATTAAATATGTTCTGGTGACTTGTTCTGGCCAGACAATATTTCATTAAGATTCCTTATTTTGGATTTGTAGTTTTATAGTTTAGTCAAAACGACCTTTGCTAAAATGTATATTCGATACGTGAATGTTTAGTCATCTGTAGCGCTCACTTTAGTACCAGCAGTGAAACCTGTCATTTTTCACTTTCTCTCTCTCTCACTCATTTAAATGCTTAAACTGTCTTTCATAGGGATGTGCCTGTCTGCTTCTTTATTTCCATACTGAGCACTTCTACTCTACTGATTACATGCATTCATGCAGATTTCAGGAAGACACTCTGCTGGGTTGGTTCGGTTAATGTGTGAAACCAGTAGCGAAACTAGTACATTTTAATAAAACTAACCCATCCAGAAAATTATGTGTTTCTCGTTCATTCCTGTTTGGCCTGCTTGACAACTGAACCTGTTTTAACTGATCCAAAACAACTGCACCCCAATCAAAACTATCCAACTAATTTTATTCCTATTTGTTATCATCATCAAATTACAGAAGTCCTTTCTGGGAAAAAATTGGTGGGAAAAACTTAAATTTGTCAAACCTAGTAATTTCAGTGCTTTGAGTTTAAATGAGTACAAAACAAGCTAAAAAAAACTGCTGAATTAACAATTACACTCACATTAAACATTTTTAAAAAGGTTGTTTCAAACATGTCCATATTATATTGTCATTAATTTTTTATTGAACTATTTATTTTGCTAATGTTACCTTTCACTGATTTTTACACATTTCTCACAGTGTAGTAAATATTATTTATTTATTTATTTATTTATTTATTTATTTATTTATTTATTATTACTGTTATTATTAAAAATATATATTTATATATACTATTTATATATACTATTTATATATTTATATATACTACACGCTAGATATTTACCTAATGAAATTTACATTAGCTAAAGACAGGGGCTGGGCCGACTGCAGGGGCGGATACGTAAGTGTGTGTGTGTGTGTGTGTGTGTGTGTGTGTGTGTGTGTGTGTGTGTGAAACAAAAGAGGAGTACACGAGACCAAGTGTGTACATTCAGCAGCTGTGCGCTCCTCGGGACGCGCTGTGCCAAAAAAGCGCAACGTTTAACTTAAGAAGTTTTACCCGACAGAAACCCGTCGGTTTTGTTGATTGCTTAATTATCGAAAGGAGGAGTAGCTGCATTTAAGAAGTTAAAGGAAACCTACAAGGAGTGGATTTACAGTAGAGATGGTGTTTTTGTTAGCTGTGTGGCTTTGCCTTCACCTCGTCATAGCTGTGGAAGGTAAGCGGTTGGAGACAGGCGAGTCCGGACTCGACTGCGCTGCTGGAGTGAGCGTGTGTGTGTGTGTGTGTGTGTGTGTGTGTGAGAGAGAGAGAGAGAGAGAGAGAGAGAGACTATAACCTTTCCTAGCTGCAGGCTGTCAATAAAAGTTTTCCATTTCAGGAGGTAGTAAGAGGTTTTGTTTTTAACACCCATTCCTTGCCTTAGTGTGGCGTTATGAAATAAAGCATCACTGAATGTCTAATTCATAAAACTGATTCATATTTCATATTTCTAATTCATATGAACTCATGAACCTTTAGTCAACTAGCACTGTATATGAGCTTTAGTTTTGTTGCTGGACCTCTGTTGGTTTTCTGCTTTATGGTCACTGATAGGTGACTGTGTCATGCTATAAAACACGCCTGTGTCACAAACAGTCCTTGAACTTTATTTTTCCACTGTTTATTGATATTTCTTCTCTCTATTCCCTCAACTATAGCTTTGGTACGACGGATTTTTACTGAATTATTATCTCTTAACCGTTCAAGGTCCGACCTGAACATCTGGCGGAAGATTCGAATCATTTGATCAAACCCATTTAAGTGACTCAAATATTTGATTCGTTTGATTCACCCGGAAAAAACACCCTGAAACAGGATGTTGTGTATGCTGCATTTTAAACTATTTAGTACTGTATATACATCAAGAATGATTCAGGAGAGACCTGATAAATCAGTGATTAAAAAAGCAGCCTACTGAAGAGTAATCCTAACTGTAATCCAATATAAACTCTAACCATATTGCCTTTAACTCTGACTATTCCACATGGCATTTTAACAAAACTGTTATGCGTGGTATACATTTACTTATCCAAGTGAGAAGACAAAATAACCAAACAATAAAATGGTAGGATTAATTTAAGTGTGTTGTGTTGACACTATATAAATAGGATGAGAGAAAGAAACAGTCTAAAATAGTCTAAAAAGTTTATGTTTCCAAATGATTCACTTGATTCATAAAAAGAGTTATTTTTAGGGAACCGATTCACGCTTTTGCTTGACTTCAAGTAAAGCAAAAAAGAAATCTAAAAAAAAGAAAAACACAAAATGCCTTTTACATTCTATTTTTTATAACCACTAATACGGGCATGTGTGAAGGACGGAAGCAGTGTGTCCTTGACGAGATTCTGACTAGAGATAAATGAGCTGACTGGAGCTTATGAACAACATGGGACTGATTGTGAGTAGGTGCGGATATGGAGCTGAGAAACACAGCTGGGTATCTCCTCCACATGCAGCTGGGTTTTGCTTATCCCAGACAGCACAAGCTGACTTTTCAGAGTTCAGTAGGGACCTCTGAATAGACCGTATTGATTTGTCCATTTCCTGAAGACTGACTGGAAGCGGTTATAGATTTGAGAGCAGGTGCCTGCTTAGTGTACACTACGATTTAAATGAACAAGTATCCTTGTCAGGTTGTCAGGTTTCAGCAACAGTTACTGCTCACTTACAAGTCAAATATACCTTAAACAATTCATGCAATGGAAGGGGGAGCCTTGTGTTTCTCAGACTTTACATGGGGAAATAAGGTCAGCACAGTGATTCATTTCTGATAGCAGTAAGAATATGAAATATGCATCTTTATCATCACTGTATGATGTCATAGCTACCTTACTTACTACCTTACACAAATTCATTCTGATCTGAATCACTGTATTATCTGTAACAGAAATGGTACTTGCTTTCTACTGACCATAGCAGAAATCATCAGCACTGCATTAACACTAAATCATTTCAATTGCATCCTACACTATATCCAATTTCTGGGGTTTGTTTCTCCAATTTTTTAAAGTGTTTAATGTTAGGTAAAAGCAGAAGATCACCCCAATGCTCCAACTGACACCTTTTAACAGGCCTGATTGTCAAAAGTGTGTATGTAAGTGTGTTAGTGCTAAGGTTGGCTTTGGGTACCCATTATGTTTACGATTTTGTGTAGCATTATATTCAATAGATTTTACAGACAGAACACGTATAAGTATAATGATGCACTGCAGCAATATACTATCTAAACACTGATACTACAACAGGCAACTATTTCAACCTAAATTAATTTATTCAGTAAAATTGGTATGAAAAGTGGATGCTCAGATTTGATATGCGCTAGGTGGCGTATAAGCTTTGCTAGTTGATTAGTGAATCAAGCTAACTATACTAGCTATGTACATTCACCAGGGCTACCAGAGATCTTGTGAGCTACTTACTTCCAAGCTTTATTTTTGTTATAATGTCTCTATTGACATTTAATAATAAGATGAAATATGAATCCTCATTTTCATGTGGCAAACAGCAAATGGAAACATTGTAGGACATTGACGCATCATGCACACTAATAGACAATGAATGTTGCTTGCTAGTGGGAACCTAGGGTGAGATTATTTCTAAGAACATTGTTAGATCAGACCGCACTCTTTTTACACCGAGCGCTGTGTATAACCAGCCACAACTAAGTTTGGCTTCGTAGGTTTTCTCTGATTGGCTAGTGGTTTTCAGAGATCACTGTTAACACAAATGTTGCTATTAGCTACGTTTGTTATCGCAATAGCGATTTTCCCTAGGGCACAAATAATCTTTAAACGCATCAACACTACACTAGAGAATCTGTCACTGTAATGTGCTCCCTGTAAATTACATTTCCTCATCATATCGCTTTAGGGTGTGTCTGACCCTAAGGCAAGCACGAGTGAGTCTTACTTAAACGGTTCATGGATAATACTTTAAGCAATGAAAGCTCATTTGCAGCGAGCCTTGTATCAGCCAAACAGAGAATCAGGCTCCAGACTGCACGCGGAACAGGCCGAGTGATATGAGGACACCAGTTGCAGGGTCTTTTCACAAGTCAAAATAATGCTGTATATATTTAATGTAATATGAGTGGAAATAGGCCTCCAGCAGGGGGAATAATGGCCACATATTGGGAAGATCAGGAAAAATAGAAATAATGGTTTGGAACTGAATCAACTTAGTCACTATTGTCCCTGAGAGAGACAGGAACAAGCACTAGGCCTGTGGCTACTTGCAATCACACAGCATGTTTTTCCTATTGGTCTTCCTGATGGCCAGACACACACACACACACACAAACACACACACTGCTAAGGTCAAAAGAGGGTCAATGCCTGTACATATGCTAAACAGTATAAGTTCTAATTCTGCATATATATATATATACATATAATTTATTTGCAATCTCTCGGGTGGTGCAGTTTTATTAACAGCACTTTTCAAGCCAAGACCAGAGTAGGAAGGAAGTCTGCCCCTTTAAATACTAACAAACATCCGGAAAGTTCCTTCTGTAGTCCATAAACCCCTCCCACTGTCTTCTCCATGTGCCTGTATGCTCTCTCTCTCTCTCTCTCTCTCTCTCTCTCTCTCTGTATCAGTCTCTCTCCTTTGTGGTTTATATCATATGCAGATATTACACAGACATTAATAAGTGTTCATCATGAGAATATGCATACACACACGCACCGATTATGACAGCACCACAACATTGCTGCGATCGCACTTACTGAAAGTGTTATTGTGAACAGGGGCAAATGTGAAATGAGTAATTTGTGAACTCTGAATCGTGACTGCTGGATTTCCAACACTGCTCATTTTAGCCTAGAGAAATACTCCCTGTGTAATGTAGTGAACTCTTAAACAGCAGACACAGACCAAATGTGTAATTTTGAAGCCACTGGACTTGGGTGTGGTTGAATTTATGACTCATGAGTCAGTTATACAAAAACACAGAGATAATTAGATGTCTATGGAGGAGTCTATGGGAATGTTTTGGCTTTGTGAAAATCAGCAATTTTTAAGAGAAAAAGGGATATATATCCCTATATAAGGTATATATATATATATATATATATATATATATATATATATAAGGGATATATATATATATACAGTATATGATCTTAACTGTCTTTTTCCTCTCAACATCATAGTTTAAACAAAAATGAAACACACACACATACACACACACAAGCAGGCACACATATAAAGGCCCATAATGAGGGATTGTAAGAAGGAATCAATTGTTTGTGGATGTGCTGTTTTAGGAAATTAATAAACATCACAGTGGTAACAATAACGCCACTTCAACTTACATATTTTCAGTACCGCTGAACATTGATAATTTTTTATTATTATTTTTTTTTTAATAGTATAACTTGATGTGTAGCTTGTAGTGCTGCGAGTTATTCAGAGTGTCAGATTGTTATAGAGGTTTAGTTGTAAAAACTTCACCTTTACTCAGACTTCAGAAGGTTATGTTGTGGCCTCTATGCGTGCGTGCGTGTCTGTGCGCTTGTGGACATGTACATTTATACATACATTCATACATTTACAGCATTTAGCAGACGCCCTTATCCAGAGCGACTTACATTGTTTTATCTCATTTTTATACAACTGAGCAATGTTAAAGAGCAGTATAAGGTTTCTTACCAAAATGTGTGAAACTGTAGAAAAAGGAAACTTAGATATTCAAACAGTTCAAAAAGCAGAAACCCAGCAAAAGGAAAAAAAACTGAGTGGAACAAATGTCACAGAGATGGAGGGATGAATAAAAGATGCAAAAAGAAGAGGAGGAAAGTTTCACTGACTTGTAATAGTAGCTGCAAGTAATAATTAAAAATGGTCTGTTAAAGTAAACAGATTTCTATTCTAGTAAAACATTTAAAGGTAAGCAGATTTCTGTTTTCCCCATATTAAAGGCTGCTTTATTACATTTCCTGTTTTAATTATTTTGTGTCGCTAAACCAATAGTCCTTTTTTTTCGTATCGCTTCAGTATGAAACTTTCCTCTCTAGTTTTCGAACCATGTAAGCATTCTGATATTTGAACGTAGGTCAAAACTTTCGTTTTATTTCTTCACATGTTTAAATCTAAAACCTGAAATAACAGAGCGGGGAAATCACGTTTTTCCCCCTGGCTGAGTGAGTCAAGTCGATAACGCTGTGACATTTTGAGTGACATGCCAGCTCAGCATCTTCACGCACACTGAACAGGTGGAATGAATCACAGCCTAGTAAAGGAGTTCTAGCTGACTGATGGATGTAGGTTGTGTGCTCTTTCACTATGCTTCAATCATGCACACACACACACCTGCACACCTACACTCTCAGGAAATGACCGCAAACACTCATGTCTGAACAGCTGTATATGCATAGAGCTGTGCTCGATCAACAACAGCAAGTCATTTAACCACCATGTTCTGTGCATTACTTCACCATGTTATGTCCTGGAGAGTATTTTAATGCTTTATAGAAATGCAGCTGTGTAATGTATTATTAAAATATATATATATATGTACACTAGCAGTCACAGGTTATTGTTTCAATTACTGTACATCTGTACTGTACAACAGCTTATAGAGAGGAATGAAGAGTACAGTAGATGTTTATGGAGCATTTATTTTAAGTCTCAAGTGTCAGGGATGTCATTTTAAGCTTTCTATTTATATATTTGGCTGTTTATACAGTATATATATTAATATATTTGGCTGGTAAATTTCTTATCTATCAAACTTTTACTCACATTGAAGTGTACAGTAGGTCATGTGACTAAAATGGTCTACAGCTGTTTTTCGTGTCACGTGTACTATGTTTAAAATCAGACATGATGCTGGTCTATAGAGTTTGTTTAATCGCAGTTATAAGAAATGTAAAAAGTTATTGAGACTTTTGTCAGTATGGCTGTTTTTTAATGATTAAGGAGAAACATTAGTAAATATTATTTCTCTGCTGTCTTGACATGTCCAGGGAACTCTGAATATCACCCCCACCCACTCAGTATCTCGGTGCCATATGCCTCCTACGTGTGCCCGGAAGGTGCCAACGTCACGTTGGTGTGTGAACAGTCTGGCGCTCTGGATCACAAGAAAGATCGAATGCATCACGTCTGGCTCTTCACAGAACACATGGACCAGCGGTGTCACAACCGTCTGCACGTGAAAGACAGCAGCTCTGTGGTGTACAGTGCCCAGGCCAGGTCTTTCAGCATCACACTGCTGGGTGTGACTCAGGCCAACCAGGGACGCTACTGCTGCCTGGCACTGGACATCCTGCAGGAAGCCAAGGACAAGCCACACGTGCAGCAGGAGGCACACAGCCACATGATGCTCACCATCACACCACGTACGTTTAATGCCAACTGTTATTCCCTGTTATTAAAAACCATTACCTAACCTTGAAGAACATGATGTTTACACTTTAGAAATGTCCTCTTAGAGCATAGAATTAAACATGCGGTTATTTTTCTCATTGCTGCAATGCCGGTGTCTTAAGAATGAAAATCCCATGTGCTCTTAAACAAACAACAATGTGGTGGTGTGATGCAACACAAAGACGGGTTACTGCTACCACACTGAAGGCGATTATTTTCACATAACGGCACCTTCCATAGAGTTTTAATCCTTTTAGACCAAAACAATTTGGCTACAATTATTATTATTATTATTATTATTATTAATTATTACTCTCATACTTCTGACCAATCAGATATACCAATAATAATGAAGTTCAAAATGTGAAATTCTTTTAATTTTCATTGTCCAGGTCGCAACGACAGTCTGAAGTGCGCGCTGCTGTTGGAGACGCCCGCTCCACAAAGTATATCAAGTATGGCTTTAGTAACAAAAGGTCTTTATTTATTTATTTATAAATAACTTTAAACTTTTCCTATTCGAGGCAACTATGATGTCATGCCATTTTGAAAGGCTTTCTAGTTTGAAAGTGCAAATTCATGCTTGATCACTGGGTTTATTTCATTCCTCTTTATCATCCTCTAGAATCAGTGGCTGCAGGTGCGGCTGTAGCTGTCGTCTGTTTGGCTTTTTTGTGTCTGCCTGTTTTGCTGGTCCTGGTATACCGCCAAAGACAAAGAACTCAGAGCAGCCGACGTGAGTATACACACATCGTCGGTTTCATGTACTGCTGGGTCCAAATGTTCTTCAGTAGCAAGTCAAAGCAGTTTTATTATTGTCTGAACACAGCGGCATGTCATGAATAAATCATCCTGCTAATTGAGTCAGTGTCTATTAACGACAGACCTTCACGCTTCTGCTAAATAACTACAGACCTTCAGACTTTACTCTAAGTGTCATGGAAGGTTTGTGTGCATGTTTTGCCTCACATCCTGCACAAACGCTGCATAATAGTAGCTACAGGAAATCATAGTCACCGATATTCTATTTCCTGCCACACAATGACCAGTTTCCACTTCCTGCTCTTTTTATTTTTTACAGGTGCACATGAGCTGGTTCGCATGGACAGGTGAGTTCTACACAGTCACTAAATCAGCTCCTGTAAAACAAAACAAAACAAAGCAAACCACCATTTTGCATTTATATTGCATTAAATATAATATAATACGATGTGTGTGTGAAGTCAGAAGGTTACGGGCTGCAGTGTACCACTTTGTAAACTGTGTGTGTGTAAATCATTTCACATCAACCTCAAACCACACGGTGTTGTGAAGTAATCTCAGATACATTTATGCGGCTTCTGAGACAGTACGTGACAGAAAGCTTGCTTCGGCTGCGTGATCATAGGGGTCATGAAATAGTCCCAGGAGTCACATTAAGGTTTGGGCCAAGCAGCTGTTGAACATCACTGACAAATGATTTAGACATTATTTTGTGTGTAGAAACCATTTGCCTGTTAAAAAAAAATAACATTTATGGCAGACGCCTTTATCCAAAGTGACTTACATTCAGCAGCTTAGTAGGAATTAAGATCTCTTATCCTTCTGATCAGGAGTGCAGAGCTACCAATTTCCTCTTTTCCTGCAACAAACCCTCTGGCATCAGCTACCATATTTTGATTTAATAAAACATACATTATGGTAATTAGGATTAAAAAAAATGCAGTAGCCCTGTGTGGTTCTGGAGCGAATCCAGCGCTACAGTTGGCCCTACTCCAGCGCAATGACCATTTAGGACATTTAGTTTTCTAAACAGTTCCAAAACTGTGTTTCAAAATAATTAATAATATGTCCATATTAATGTAGCTTTAATCGGTAGGTAAGAAAGATAAGCTCTCCATACTTGTTAGCTACATTAGTAGTTCGGGAGTAAAATTAAAGACACCAAATGGCTAAATCTTGGCTACATTTGCAATAATGGGACAGCCGTGATAGTTTATAAGTGTTTTCTCTCTCTCTCTCTCTCTCTCTCTCTCATCTCTCTCATCTCTCTCCCTCCAGTGAGGCTCAAGGCCATGAAAACCCTGTGTACATGTCAGGTTCCCCGAAGACTTCGTCTCGCACCGTGGTTCAGATTCTGACGCGCCAGACATCCGAAACTGGGCGTCACCTTCTGTCCGACCCAGGAACCCCCTATAGCCCAAACCCACAGGGAGACGTGTTTTTCCCTGCACATGGTACAAAACAAACACAGCTTACATATCTCCTTTTCACACACACACACACACACACACACACACACACACACTCATAGGACAAGAATCAAAACATACAGTTTTACGTTGCCCAAAAGACACGTGTTCATTCCTTTTAAAAATTCTATTCAAATTTGACATATCTAGGCCACAGACTGAGCGATTATCAACATCACAGCTACATTTTACAACCTACTTTGGTAAAATCCCAAATGTCGTCTTCTCCTCTACAGTATAAAAGGACTAATCAGATATCACTGCGAGTGAAGTCTAACAAACAGAAACAAAAGACAATGTTATCTTTTAGAAATCTTTAAGATATTTCTCCAAAACAGCTTGGAAATGTTTTTATTAGCTCATTATCGATCTCACCCAGTAACCAGATTAAGTCACACCACAGTTAGAATTAAACCTTAAAATGTCCTGGTTTCACCATGGGAAGGTTTTACTTACAGCACCACACCAACGTGCTCAGTTAAAAGGGTAGAAGATAATGACCCCGTGTGGTGGTTGTGAAGTATCTGAGGGCTTCGCACGGATCACCTCGAGGAAGAGAGAGACTCCCAAGTCTCTGCTTGAAATCAACGACTTGTATCTTTTCTGGGCTTCTACTCATTGGTAAATGATTCAAAACGTAGCCCAAGGAATCATAAACATTCAAACGTGGACATTTGAATATGCAAATATTATGAAAATTCAAGTAGTAGTCTAACAAATACACAGAACAAACAAACATACTGGTCTACACACTACAACAGACTTTACTGGTCTACACAACACACATCATAATATTTCCATTGAACTTAGTCAACAATAATGTTCCACACACACACACACACACACACACACGCACAGCTGTAAGTATTTCAGTATGCAGTTATGCAGCCTGATCCTGTTTATGGTCTGGATTCTGTCAGTACAAGGCAAGAAACATCTGGAAATGGAAATACGTGCACGCACGCACACGCGCACATGCACACTCTCTCACACACACACACTGTCTTCAGATTTCAAAGTTCAGATCTCAGGCCACTGATGACACTGCCTCAGCTGTAAATGTCGCACGTCCTTCCTCATTCTCCAAACTAGCGCTTAATCTTTCAAGTTCCTCTTCAAAGGCTTGATTGCTGCCATTTCATACGTTGCGCCATGAACTTGTTTTCTGTGTGCACGCCTAGCCACCTCAATCCTGCATGGTATCCTGTAGCGAATATTATTTTGACTGGGCAGAATCTGTGTTTGATCGTCAGCGTCACTGTCATAATCACATTTCAATTGATTATGACAAATTTGTCAAGAGACCAATTCCACATAATTGGGTTTCTCAACCATCCATTCTCTACTGTGACCAGAGCAACTTTTTGTTCCTATTTTGGTTTTCCTGTATCTCATTGGGAACTTGGCTTGAGTTCCATTAAAAAAAATGGAAGAGAAACTTATAATAAATGCGGCTTTAGCACGAATGCTGCTAAAGCATAACAATAGCCAGGGTTCTGGCAAAGCAGAACATGCATGGATTTTTTTTCCATTAATTAAATCCATTTAAAGCTTTAAAGCTGTTATATTTTCTTATCAGGAGCTCATTTTAGGCTCCTAACACGAATGATGAAAACATACCCGCAAGCATCGTGTCACCTTATAATGTGAAAATATGAATATGGCGTGAGAGCTCATGGTGCGTAGACGTGGAACGCTGTGTAAAGTGCTCTGTAGTGTACAGAGGGAATAGGAACGTGTAATAACATGCCAACGAACCAGCGTCACAGTTAGATCAGTGTAATAAGATAAGACGTAGGAAGGAGAGCAGATGAATGTCAGAACATTTTCCCTACCTTGCATCTGACGTTTTCACAACTATACACAGTTACACAATGACCCACTTCTGCTTTTCTGCTCTGTTTCTGCGATCCCTGATTCTGGGAAAGTGTTTATGGTAATTCTTTTATTGCTCCACACTTTACCTATCTTTCGCAACGCAAACTTATACAGAAGAACGGTGTGTGGTGCCTCCGGTCGAAACTCAAATCGCAGGTTCAATTCAATCCACTGGTTCTTTTCTACAGGGTTGTTTCTATAGAAAGGCTGATTTACAGGGACTTGTGACCTGGACTCATGCTTATAGCAGACGCACCACTTAATTCACTTGAAAGATGATACGGTGACGTTTTCTGTGCGGAGATGTCTAGCGGACATCTTTGGAAGGCGTGTCCAGTGTCAGCGCTTTGTAACAGTCAGAAGTAAAGCTGTACCTTTTAGTTTCTGACACAGGAAGACTGTATGATGTATAATGTGTCCACGTGTGTATATTAATGTGTTTGTGTTGTTTTGCAGAGCCCATCATGGAGGCACCAGACTTCCAGCCGTTGTAGGATAGAGAGACGCTGTCATTCCCAGATCCCAGAAATGTCCTGCACTTTTCTTTCTGCATGTCTTCTCTGCCTCCCTCCATCCTCCATGCTTTCTCTAAGACTGGGACAACAAGTGAACAACCTTCCACCTTCTCCTTCTACACATACACTTTCCACCTGTACCAACAGCCAGCGGCCAAGAGGAGTTCATTTCACTTTGTTGTGGTGAATGCTTTTTCACAGACAGACTGACAGACAGATTTCACAGGAATGTTCCATGCCCGAAAGGAAAGCGGGTCAGTTTCAGTAGGAGGTGTTGCTCCTCTTACTGATAAGCAGAAGCACTGAGAGAACACACTCTCACACGTTCATTTTTTTAATATTTTTTTACATTTCATCTTGCCTCCATCCGGTCGGCCTGAGTGAGTGATGCTTTTTGTTTAGCACGTGTGTATGTCAGTGTGTCAGAGATCATCAGCTCCAAATGGGTATCTTTAATATTTTTACGCTGGTAATAAACAAGCTATTACGACTGCCAAAGAAAACTCAAGATGGTAACTTAGCTTTAATGTACTGAATAAATATTTTTGGGTTGATGTGAGTTTTTTTATATGTATATATAATATATTATGTAGTCTGAGTGTGAGACAAAGAGAGAAAGAGAGAGAGAGAGAGAGAGAGACAGACAGAGAGAGGGAGAGAGACAGACAGAGAGAGAGAGAGAAAGAGAGAGACAGACACAGACAGACAGACAGGCAGACAAACTCTTACAGATGGACCTGAACCAAACTTAAACAATAAGGGGTTACTGAGATACCATGTGTCTGGTTGGATAGATTATAAATATATATATATATATTTATATATATATGTGTGTGTGTGTGTGTGTGTGTGTGTGTGTGTGCGTGTGTGTGTGAGTGTGGCCATTATGTTTTGTAATGCAATACAACTGCTGTAAAAAGTGCTGTGTTTGTGTATTTTGTACAATAAAACTTAAAATTAAAAGAAAGGCAAATGTAGTCCTTGTATGTACACACACACACACTGTCATATGTAAATGTACATGTGTATATATATATATATATATATATATATATATATATGTGCGTGTGCGTCAGACTCAATGACACAAGAACAATTTGTTCTGCCATACAAGGCTGTCTGTGCTTCTGCTAGACTGCAGAAAAAACTGAAACAGGAACCAGCAGAATATTTGAAATTGTAACTTCCTGTTTCAGAAAAAAAGCACACTTGTGGGTTTCCTGTTTTTGCAGTTTACCAGTTTACTTCCTGCCTCTAAATGGTAAATGTGCCAGCGACTCTAATTGCCACATTGGTGTTAATACCCAGCTTTGGCATCACTTTAATCGCACATTTTGAGGTTCCCTTCAGGAGTTCACTAGAAGTTCACTAGAAGTAGAAGTTCAAGCGCTTTACATTAAAGATATTCACTGATTTTTTACCAACATCAGTGATCACCTTCTGAGTCACATGCAGCACGAGGCTAAAAGAAGGTGCGTTCAAAGGGAACAAATTCTGCAGCAATACTGAATTTCCCCGCTGTCTGTTGGATCACCATCTAGAAAACTAATGGAATAAATGTGGTTTATCTCACAGGTGCACAAACCGAACGAGCTACCTAGTCAACATCATCACTAGCACGAATCTACACTAGCACATGGAAGTGTGAACGTCTGTAAACATCTTTTGGTTATCGTTGACATTTTAAAACAGATTCAGTTTATGTACAGTAAATATATCGTGAGATAAAAGATGTGTAAGCTATCTGCCTAGATTTTCACCCCAGACCAATAAACAAAAACAAAACCAAACCCACAGGTTTTCTGTAAGAGCTTCTGTTTACTCGTTGTCAGTGTCCTGAAAAGGAAATTGTATCAGATTGTAAATTCTTCAAGGCCTGATCTGATGCCGTGGCTGCTTGAAAACAGCTGGATGATTTGCTTTCTTTGGCCTTCATGGACTCTAAAAAAAGCTTCTAACAAACACGTGATCTTGTGAGGGTACTGGAAGGGAGATTCCCCAAAGAGGAAATGATGATGAAGTTAAACTAACCATTTGATCTGGGTTTTAATTATTTTTTATAATCTGTCTCTTTAGCACTTCTTACTGAATTATCTCTAAATCTTGGATAATGTCTCGTCTTTAAGCAGGTATTGATTTAGAGCCTGGGTTACAGTGAGGCTGAATTGTACGTACGGTTCATCTTAAATCCTAATCATAATGCAGTGTTGTGTTGTTTTTTTGTACACAGAAGGATCAGCAGGCGTACGTCTAATACAATGCCATCTCAATAAGGTATATTTAGCCCTTTATAATATTTAGCTCTATTTACTAATTGCTATCAAAGATCTTTGACTTTTGTAATTGTAATATAAGATTTTTGAAGTTCTCTCTTTTTCTCACATACACACACACACACACACACACACACACACACACACACACACACACACACACACACACACACACACTTTCTCTCTCTCTCACCGATAGTGGAGGTGTTCCGTCATCCTCCACTGTGACAGTGAGTGTGTACTGCTGCTGTCTCTCTCTGTCAGGAGGTGAAGGTCTGGTCACGATCTCTCCGCTCATGCGGTCCATGCGGAACGTCAAATCTTGGTTCCCGTTTGTGATGTAATATGACAGCACAGCATTAGGCCCAATGTCTCGATCTGTAGCGACGACACGCAGAACCGACGTACCACCACCTACGTTCTATACAAAGACACACACACACAAACACACACTCTAGTGGTAAATGTTTTGAGCTCAATCCCAGAATCACTATACTGTCACTTTTAGGATCTTGAGATTCATATGTATGTAAGCTACCTAAGAACAAGCTAGGATATGTGCAGAAAAACCTACAATGGCCCTTTAAATTTTTCTTTTTATAGCCAGTAAAAATAACGAAGAATATAATGTCTTTATCCCAACTTTCAGCAATGTATACCATATGTATGAATAGACACAGAAGATGACAGACTTGTGACTGCTTTCGGGTCCCGAGGCTCTGATGTGGTTTGATTAGCAGGCCGAGTTACACTCACCTCACTAACGCTGACATTGTAGCCACGAGGGCTCTGGATGACTGGAGCATTATCGTTTACGTCCACAATATTCACAGTAAGAGAATGATCCGTAAACCGAGGAGGAGAGCCGTTATCTATGGCCCGCACCTGGACAGACATGCAAAGTATAAGGAAATGCTATGGAGTGAAATTTGCAGGTCTGAAGGCCATGACACATGATTAGTTAGTCCGTGATCTTAGGAATTAAAAGTGTAACCTTACTATTAAAAGGGTTTAATAGTACAAAAGCTCAGACACATAAAGCATTGCTTTATATAAAAATAAAAATTAGGAATTAGATTGTAATTAGGATATCATTCATTAAGTAGCTTGTTTTTGATTGCTGGATGTATCACAGTAGCATCTAATACACAGGAACGCAAATGGATTAAAATGTAAGGAATTAACTTTTATGTTAACTTTTTCATTAAAATGTCTGCTGCTAACTAACCACTAACTATTAGTTAAGTGCTAGATGATGCTTTCATCTTCTTTATGTTTAAGGTGCACTTCATTAACAGTAACAATGAGATATGAAATGACCTTCAGCAGATAACGGTCCACTGCTTCTCGGTCAAGAGCAGCGTTTACATAAATGTCTCCAAATGTGTTGTTGATGGTTCGGATCTCAAATATATCCCTCATGTTCCCTGCCACCAGTGTAAAGTTCACCTGGATAGAAAAAAAGAAAATGATTATAGAATGAAGAATCAACCGATGCCATAAAACACAAGCTAAAGATGATAAGTAAGTCAAAATATGTCCTTATTCAAGATTAGATCTCATCTCAGATCCCACTGTAGGACTGAGCTTTTCTCTCTCTCTCTCTCCCTCTCTCTCAATCTCTCACCAGTCCGTTCCTCCCGGCGTCTTTATCCCGTGCCGTCACCATGGCCACCCTCTGACCAATGGGTGTATCCTCTGGAACGTTAACGGTTAAATCTGATGTGAGGTCGAACTCGGGGCTGTTGTCATTCTCGTCCAGAATGGTGATGGACACCTGTTAAAAAAAAAAAGAACACGAATAGTAATTATTCTGCAGAAGTTAATTAAGATTTCAGTAACGTGCTGTCCATAATATATATACGATTCCAATCAATCTGTAATAGTAAATCATTACTTACCTTCTACAAATGCACAATGTGTTAGGAAAAAGTAATGAGAAAGCATTTTGGTTAGTTTTGTACATTTCACCTTCCGATGAATTCAGATTATAGAAGTTTCTAGAAGATTACAGAAGTTTACCACAGTGGATCCTCTTTTAGGTCCTCCATCATCAGCAACCACTGTGAGAGTGTAGGAGTCTCCCTTCTCTCGATCTATCAGACCAGTCACAGTGATCCGACCCTGTGAGACACACACACACCCACACACACACGGGAACAAAAAAAATGCAATCTTCAAAGTAAAAGATTAAAATCCATTTTAGGAAAGAGACATAAACCTCATTTAACTGCAACTAAAATTACTTCTGGGCTTTAAGTATTCCTCTCTGCAGTGTCACTCTTAGCCCCAGGTTAAGGTTTCTTACCGTGACAGCATCGATCTTGAAGAGCGCGAGAGCGGCGGGTGACGTATCCGGGTCGAAACGATACGTCAGCTGATTCAGATTATCTGCTGACTGAGCTCGCACTTGGATCACTTCCGTTCCGCCAGCTATATTTTCCCTCAGGGACGTTTCGTACCCGGCCATCATGAATGACACAGCCTCGTCCAGCTCATTCAGCAGAGTGACATATACAGTACAGAAGCCCCGATTAAAGGGAGGCGATTGGTCTGTGGCTGACACGTTCATTAGGTAGCTGGTCTTGGTCTCATAGTCAAGGTAATCCACTGTGGTCACTAGTCCTGTACTAATGTCCACCTCAAATTTACGGTCTGAACCCGAGATAAGGGCGTAGGAAACAGCACCTCCATCTCCTACACGTAGATGTACAGAGAAGAACGAGACAGATGAGTTAAACCATATGAAATGTTCTTGTGCTGTAATTACGCAAACTGAAATGCTGAAAAAGAAGGCCTGCTCTAGGAGAGTCCCTATGCCAGTAATCTAATCATTCTTAAATATATTTCAATTTTCTAGCTCAAAAACAATGATAATGAGTCTTCTTTTAACACTTTAATTTGCTAGTCAGAAGGATGTCAGATTCAGTCTGTCTGAGTCGGATTTCATGGTCTTGATGGTGGTCTCAAGGGGTTACAGACCTCTGGCCCTTAGGGTTCGTTTGTAGGAATATTTCTGTGATAAGTTACATTTAAAATGTTTATCTGACAGACAAATCACATACAGCTCTATTGCTAATAGAAATAACACATAAGAGTGAGCAAGACAGACAAGTGAGACAGGAAGTCTCTTCAGATGTCCTTGGAGTTGTGTGTCATGGAAAAAATAACACAGCGTGCAGGTTGCCATGTTCTCAGAATAGGACTACAAAACAAATCCACAGATCATTACAGAACATTACCTTTATGCCCTTAAGTAGCTTCTTTTGACGTCCTGCAACATGTTATACAGACAAGCAAATGCATTTTGGCTACTCTGGCAACTCAGAAAAACAATGTGGCAGCAACAGAATGTTCTAAAAACCGTTAAAACCACATAAGGTGTGTCACCCAATCGCACATCTCCAGTTTCGTTTCACTCAGTGGGTCTTATAGAACCCCTTTAACCTGAGAAAATATTGCAATTTAACTGTTCCTGTACTCGGCTCATTATTAGAATGTGTACAGCAATGTTTTGGTCATCTGTTGATGCCTTGTTCATTCACAGAACACATTTTTGTCAAATTTGTCATAAGGATTAAACTGACATCATATTTAAGCCTCCGTGTTGTTGAGTTAATGAGGTTTGGATTAAACCCATTAAATTCAATTCAGCTAATAATTGTAGCCGTGTTGTGAGTTCCACAACACTGACTCCATGATTATCCTTCCCAGCTCCAAGAGTCAGGCTACCACTGATCTCATCGGAAAATAATAGAATTTTCACAAAGGAGATAGGAAAATAAAAAGCAACTGAAAATCATTTGCTTTTGATTGACTGTGTACGTACAGTATAGCACAAGGAATCTAAAGCAGCATACGAACCGGTGTCTGGGTCAGTGGCTCGTACCACGATCACAGAGGTGCCGATTCCGGCTGTTTCTCTCAGGCCGAGTCTGTTATACTGCTGCTGGGTGAACACGGGACGCTCGTCATTCACATCCTCCACGTACACTATCACCTACAGAGACACAGTGTGACAGAGACAGTGATGGAGACCTGGTGCCAAAGCTATGGTCAGAGACAATTCTTAGAAATGTGGGGGTTTCCTCTAAAATTGAAGAGAAGATCCTAGTTAAGACAAAAGTTATTCACAAAGCATCGTAACCCTTAAAAGAGCTCATAAGTTCAAAAAGTCTTAAGAGTCATGAGGACGACTTTTAAGAGTTTCTTTAGCAGAGGAGGAAAATGGACGAAAGGTAAAGAGGGAGAAGAAATGTATAAAATATGGATTATTTTTGTAACCAATCATATTAGAGATAATATGTACAGCATATAGCCTCAAATATCTTAACACAGAGACAAAAGTGAACATTTATAATAGATATTTAATTTAGATAGTTAAAATAGATATTTTAAAAGCACTCCTATTTTTTTTATTGTACAACCAATCACAGTATTCAAAAGAATGTGTCATACCTAGTAACAGGGTTAAGATTTTATCTCTAAGATAAAAACTGTTATAGTTCTTGAATCACTCTTAAGATAAGATTAGAAATGTTTAATATAAATGAATCGCTCTCTGAGATCATTCTTAGACTCTTTATGAATAATAAATGCAGAATACAGAGGGGATGCTGGATGCTCCATATAAACAGAATAAAAATGTGTGTAATTTATACACTATAATTTTTACCCACACTTTGCACTTTACTATATCCATAATCTTTTTACCCATGTCAACATATCAGCCATTGTGTTCACATGGCACATTCTTCTCCCCATATATTGTCCATTATTAGATTTTACCTTCCACTTTACTCTACAGTAGACTGAATATATTTCCTTATTAATCTAATTTCAATCTTATTTTATGTTCTTTTTTGAACTCTATTTTAAAATACTGTTCATAGTTAATATGTTGATAGTCTTATTTACTTAAAAGGGGGGGGGGGAGGCTGGTGAAGGAATAGCTGCAGCTGGAATTGATCAACAGAAATGTAACTTGCAGAGATCAATGGATAGAAAGCTTCATGCTTCATTCTTCATGCTTCATTCTTTCATAAATTAAATATATTGCTTTGAGAAGGACAATAATTTGCATGGAAAAGGAATTTCTTCATTAAGTACATAGTAATAAGTATAACATGCACACATGTATAACACACACACAAACACACACACAAGCACACTCACATACACACACACAGACAAACACACAAACAAACACACACTCACTCTCTCTTTCTCACACACACACACTCTCTCTCTCACACACACACACTCTCACACATTCACTCTCACACACACACACTCTCTCGCTCTCTCTCTCACACACACACACTCACTCTCATAAACACTCACTCACACACAATCATTCTCACACACTCTCACACACACACTCTCTCTCTCACACACACACTCTCACACATTCACTCTCACACACAAACACTCTCTCGCTCTCTCTCTCACACACACACACTCACTCTCATAAACACTCACTCACACACAATCACTCTCACACACTCTCACACACACACACTCTCTCGCTCTCTCTCTCTCTCTCTCTCTCTCTCTCTCACATACACACGCACACACACATACACACACATACCCTGACAGAGCTGCGCATGCTGCCCTGGTCACTGTTGTATGCCTCCACCTCCAGCAGGTGTGAGCTGCTCGTCTCTCTGTCCAGAGCTCGCTGTCCTCGGGTGATCAGGCCAGACAGAAGGTCTATACTGAACTGACCACCACTGTTACCTACACAACACACACACACACACACACACATTACTGTACACAGTCAAGTTCAAAAGACTAAACTCAGTTTTGTCTAATTAAACTGGAATATTCAGAGGGTGGTGGATGATTTGCAGTACAGCACTAACACTGACATGATAGTTTGTGTGTGTGTGTGTGTGTGTGTGTGTGTGTGTGTGAAAGTGTGGTGTTGGTTATTTTTTAATGCGCTGTGCCTTCAGAGTAATTTATCCTGCATAACTGTCAGACCACAAGACCAGACAAACAACAGCGCTGGACAAGAAGAATAGCACATTTAAAACAGCTGCAAATTGAGGCTTGAACTAGCGAACATTTGAAAGAGTTTGCAATTTACCAGCAAAAGCAATACCACAGTGAGCTGTCAGCATCAATTCTGCTGATTCACAACAAGCCATCGGCACTGGTCAATATACTACAGTAAAAATGACAGGTCACTCACTCACATTTACTAATCACTTTATCCTGTCCAGAGCTTATCTAAGGGACAATGAATTACAGGAAATATTCATATCATATTCACAGAAAGAACATTTATAGTCTCAACAGCAATTCAACCAGCGGTAGGGTTTCAGGAAGTGCGAGAAGACCGGAGAACCCGTAAGAAACCTATTCAGACATCCAGCAACCCTGGAGCTGTAAAGGAGCAGTTGACCTACTTGTTTATTATATTCTAAAATTTCCAATGGAGTTTAAACACTGCAGCAACTTATGCTCACTCACTCCTCATCAGCACTGTGGTGTAATAATCGGGGTTATCTGATCTACAGTTGTGCTTATATGAGCAGCTGATCTAGTGCACAAGTGAAGGAAGTCTCCTCTAAGGCTACATTACCCAGTGTTTATGTGCCTGTGGTTTCTCATGACTTCCGTCGACTGTTTTTGTTTGTGTTATTTTTGTTTATCGTTCTTGTGCAATGCATCACTCCACCATTCCAACTTGTGCTGGCTATTCTTGGGTTGTGCGGTCACATCATCTGGGTCAGGAGGCTGTTAAGTCATACACCAAAACCTCACAAATAAAGGGAGGAAATAAACTTACCAGAGAGAATTCGGTACAGAACCCTGCCATTTTCTCCCTGGTCTGCATCTGTGGCCTGGACCTGTCCACACATAGAAACACACACACACACATACACACATTTTGTCCGTTAAAACTTGTCTGATGAAATTAGAATGATTATTCTGAAAACAAACAAACAAACAAATGGCTGATTTCTGATTTTTTTTTTCAGTCACTAGTTAGCAGTTGCCATGACAACATCAACTTCACAAAAGAGGTCTAATCAGAAAAAACACACTCAGAGGTACTCACACACACAGACACATACACACACACACACACTGAGCAGGGCCCCTTCTTCAGACTCATTAGTTTTATAAAAGGTTTTGGGGACGAGTAGAAGAAAGAGGGCACAACGGGAGGAGGGAAGGAGCGAGAATAAAGAGTTGGGGGTCACTCTGAGATAGATGAATAGAGTGGGTCGTACCATATCTAGTCCTGTGGGGGTCAGAAACTTCACACAAGTGTTTTATTTATCAGTAAGTGACTATATATCACTCTGTAGCCAGTTTAGATTAACGCACAGAAGAGCCATTGGCTTAAACATGGCGAGTCTGATCTTTCTGTGCCGTCTTGACCATTTCATGAACTACAATCCAAATTTGTCAGGATATTGAGCGCTCCCTCTTGGGCCTGTCTGTCTTTTTCTTCTCAGTGTTTGCTCTTCTTCTCAACGTGGAAAGACAGAAAAGGAGCCAGCACCACAGTGAGGACACACATTCAGTGCGTTGTTAAGGTAAAGTTGTGTTTCTTGATAAACACATATCTGAAATGTCTACACATTTATAATCTGTGATTTGTGTTACTTTTATGTGTGTTGTGTATTGCTCCAAGCTGACCATATTCAACCGAACATTTCAGTCAGTGAGTATGTGCTGGCTATTGATGGAGTTTAATGGACTCTAATGAGTAATTTTTTTCTGGATATTTCTGGCATTCTGACTAATTTCACATCTCAGTGTGTTTTTCTTAAACGGTTAAGCTGTGATGAACCCAAACTTTAACATGCTGTGTGTTTGGGAATAAGAAAAAAACTTTAATTTCTCTCAAAAAACTGAATTAAAAACTATGTCAATGGAAGGTCCTTGTAAAGATATTTAGACAAATATAACGCGTGCGTGTTTGTATCATTTTCAGTCTGACTCACTAAGATGCAAGATGACACAAAAGCCGAAGTGAATCATGCTGAGAATCGACTCTTCCCCTAACAGGCAATGACACAACTTGCAGCAAAATAACAAAAGGCCCAAACCTTGGCTTAAAGTTCCTTCCACACCAAAACTAGCTGGGCTAAACCGTTAAAAATGCCCAGCCTCCATGTAAACATTAAGATCAACCAAACCAAACACCTGAAAAAAGCATCAAGGGATAAACTTCCACCAAGAAAACCCAAAAGACCCGAACTGCGCTCAACACGCAAACAGTCTAAACGTCCAGTGTCACGCAAATGAGGATGGTTATCCTTTCTGAGCCTGGTTCCTTTCAAGGTTTCTTACTAAGGAAGTTTTTCCTTGTGTACAGATCTACCAGCTCCAGTTGGACTCTGTGATACTAAGAGGAGATATGAACTCCATGTGATCCTTACACCAATACAGCATTTGTTTGACTGTATATTTGTAATCACACCCTCCAGTGTCACCCATATGAGGATGGGCTCCCCTTTGAGTCTGGTTCCTCTCAAGGTTTCTTCCTCACCAATTTCAGGGAGTTTTTCCTACCCACTGCTGCCTGAGTCACCTCAGACTTGATCATTGGGGAAAGACGTTAGGGATAAATAGTCATTTTAAACTTAAAGCACTATACAAGTAAATTGAAGGTGTTGTTGGATATTTTCCTATAACCACATGATCTTCCCTGTTTTATTCCTTACACACACACACACACACACACACACATATATATATATACACATAATGCACAAGAATCCCTCCAATTTGCTGAACACAAAACATCATTATCGTAAAGAGAATTGATTTGAGTTCTGTGAAGTTGATGCCTTCACACATCTACACCCACATCATACCACATCCTGTTAATCTGCACTAAAACATTTTGCATTATCCACAGTCCAGACCGCACCAGCTGATACATTCTGTCATTCATTTTCTCTTCAGATCCGGACAACATGGACTCTACAAACAGCACTGCCAATACAACCTTCATGCCTTTCATGACTTTTACCGATTCTCTCACACCATCTAATCTTTCCAGTGCTGTATACCCTGCCCTCCATCACCCGCTCCCCACCATCATCGGGACCGCCTGCCTGTTCCTCGTGTTCGGTGGGTGTGTGATCGTCCTGGCGACATGCCACAGGTCAGGAAGATCTGGAGCATGTGACAGAGGATGTGCTGCCAGAGAAAGTGAATACGACCGACAGGCGTCATCCAGCGAGCCTCAGCTGAAACTCTGGAAGCGACTCGGATCCGGACGCTACTCATTTTCCTCGGTCCAGTCGTTCCGGAGAACTCCGCAGCGCTCTGCCGTGACGAAATCCAAGCTGTCGTTTCAACTGGAGCGAGACAGGAACGAACTGCAAGCGCAGCTGACTATACCTTGCTTGCTACAATATGCTACTGAGATATAAACACTAAACACAACTGTAACGCAAAGTGCTAAGTGACTAAAACGCTCAGTAAACAACTCAGTTTCATATTTTAGCAAAATGTCAACTTTAGCTTTCCTCCAGAACCCAACCCAAGGTCCAGGAGTGGTGCAGCTAGCCCAGGCTTGTGATTAAAGTGTTTAGTGCAGAAGGTCAACATTATAACATTTAGGTTGCTATTTAGTGAATTTTAACAGCAATTGAGAGTCTAAAGCATACAGTCATCCTGTATACAGTCTAGCAGTCTGTTTTGTGGTTTTTAGATATACTTTTGTTTTGATACAGCAGGTGTGTTTCCTGCTGAGGCACACACATTCAAGGGTAGCATCATTCACCAGAGTTACCAGGCTTATGCAATGGAATTTGTTAATCCTTTCTTTTCTCATTTTTTTAAAGGTCGCAGTGATGCACACAAATGTCTGGCATTCATGCATGTTTTAATATTTGTAATTAGCCACTTCATAATCTCCCTTTTCTTCTCTTGTTTTAAGTATGACACACTGTCTGGACTCACACTTTGACTTTGTTTGTAGAAATATATAAGATTTCATTCTCAGAGTCTGAGGCTCCTCTCAAAAGCACGGGGAAGCCTGATTCCACTCTATTAGTATGACAAGCCGCTCATCACTCAAACAAACAAACAAATCAAACAAACTAAATTGAACAAAATAAAACGAATTCAAATCTTGGATCATGCTACAAGATTTCTTGAAACACAAATATTTGTTCTGCATCATCTTAAAATCTTAAGAAAAAAAAAAAGATTCTGACAGTAACCCAAACCAAATTATTTATTACATGCTATGTTATACAACTCCATACCAAAAAGAAAAATAAAATCATTTTTTCTTTTCAAATTTTCCTGTTTTATTAGAGATCCATCATGGCATCTTGAACTAAAATGTTGGTTAATTACACCTTCTCAGGTGATGTGAGATGAATCATCAGTGATCATCAGTCAATCTCAGTGATCAACTGTAGCTAAAACATCTGTATAATAAGAAACATGAAACTTATTATTTCTTCTCATTGTGTCAGTGTTGGTGACGAGTGTTTATATGTACTAGTGTTCGCACCTGTAGTACACTGGTTCCTCTCGGGACGTTCTCCAGAATCGTAGTCTCGTAGCTGTTCTGAAGGAAGATGGGTCTGTTGTCGTTGACATCCAGCACTTCTACATAGACTGTAGCTGTGCCTGTTTTTCTGTCCCCAGCTGGACCGTTATCTA
The DNA here is from genome assembly GCF_030014155.1 of Tachysurus vachellii. Lineage (NCBI taxonomy): Eukaryota > Metazoa > Chordata > Actinopteri > Siluriformes > Bagridae > Tachysurus > Tachysurus vachellii. The sequence continues at coordinate 3,481,149 of NC_083465.1, read as the reverse complement.
CAGGAAAAACAATACCATTAACCCAACTGAGAGTCTTGCAGATGGGAGCGCAGTGGAAACAATGACTGAAAAATTGTGGGTTCGAATCCCAGAAGCGCCCTACAACCTCTGTTGGGCCAATGATCTACACTCTAAGTCTTTATTTGTTTTTTTTCTTTCTTTTTTTTCTGTCTCACTTGTAAATTGGTTTTGGGAGAAAAAAAGCATCTGGCAGTTGAATAAACGTTGAATAAAGATTGCAACGCTCAATCTGAATATCTGAACAACTAAAAATTACCCAATAAAGTTCAGAGCTCGGAGCCACGTCTGTGTTCGTGTGTCTACAGTTTACTCAGTCGACACATTGTAGAAGTTAACATTCATACTGATGACCAATCAAATCCCATAACGCTGGATTTAATCGATCAACTCAGTTGAACTCGATGCACTGTAAAAATGAAAATGCTATAATAATAATACTAAACTCATCAGACTAATAGCTAATAACAGACTATAAAGAAATCTTAATTAGATGACTTAATTAGGCAGATGTATTAAGAAAAAAGTTAAATGTCTTTAATTATAAAACCGTAAGTATATTTTTGAGTGAGTCTAGAGTGTATTTTTATTTTTTATATTTAATAAAACTGTTATTATATTTTATTTTTAGTATATATTTTAGATTTTTAATCTTTAATAACTTCATATAAAAAAATAAAATATATCATTAAAATTAAGGATTTTTTATTTTTTAATAAAGGTAATTATTTATGTAGGAATTTATATGTGAGAAGAAGGGGTTTGCCATGATGTTCAGCGAATTGTTTTTACATTTTAAAATGTCAGACTTTTATTTACCTGATTAAATCTGAAATATTTTGGTTAATTAAACTGACATATTTTTTTATATTCATACATAACTCTTTTTTTATAAGCCTAGACACCCAGTACAATACTGTATATGTAATATATTCGTTCATATTTTTGAGCTTAATAACTATATAATATAATTAGATATATAATACATATCCAATATAAAGTATAGGCCTGGAATGATACTCAGAAACCAGAGCAAGAAACAATTTCTAAATGAAATCTTAAATTCTATTGTGCATTTATAGCCATATGTGTGTGTGACTGAGTAAAATGAGCATGCAAAATTAACTACACACACTGCACCTCTAGCCCCACAGTTTCACTACAAACAGGAAACCTCAGTGCACAGTTCAGTTCACACAAGAAGTAAAGGTGTTGTGCTTCAGATGCTCACACTGCTGCATGCAACTTTGAACCTGATTAGCAAAGCTTACCTGTAGCTGAGACAAGACACACACACACACACACACACACACACACACACACACACACACACAATCACAGACAGGCACAGATATAAATGCTCACCGATAGCTTCGATGACGAGTGTGTATGAGGCTTGTATTTCTCGGTCCAGATCCACCACAGTGCGCACCACACCGTTCCTGAAGCCCACACTGAATTTTCCATCCTGATTTCCACCTGCACAATCAAACACACACACACTTCTTGTTTTTTAAACACTTTAAAAATAAAATTTGTTCCCCAAACCCCCTCAAAATCAAAGGTAGTAGTGCTTAACACTACAACTCATGTCTTTTGACCCCTAACCTGTGATGAAATAGCTGAGTTCAGCATTAAGGCCAGCATCGTTATCAGAACAGTTGAGCCGTGCGACCACGAAATCCCGTGGAACGCTCTCCAACACCGACACATTGTACAGGCGTGGAAAAAACGTAGGAGTCTCGTCATTCATGTCCAACACTATAGAAACCGAGACAGAGTTAGAGACAGACAGACAGACAGACAGAGATGAAGAAGATTTTGACATTTGGCAGGCTAATAAATAGACAGACATAGAAATGATAAACAGAAATATAGACAGAGGGACTGATTAACAGACAGACAAAAAGATAGACAGACTGATAGACAAACTGACAGGTATGTAGACTAGGCAGAGACGCGGTCTGATAGAAAAATAAACAGACAACCAAACAGTAATGCTCTCTCTCCGGCTATGACCCTTGCTCTGGATCCTACCTGTGATGGTGAGGGTGCTGGTGGAGGTGCGTGGGTACTGCCCTGAGTCGTAAGCCACTAGCCGCAGCTGGTATTGTGCGATCCGCTCACGGTCCAGTACAACTGTAGAAAATAGCACACCTGTGCTGCTGTTGAGGCGGAAGTCCATACGGGGTAAACCCAACTGCAGAGCCAATGTCACGACCCCATTCTCCGCCTCGTCTGGGTCCTGTACTTGCACCTGTGCGCCCACAACATGCAGAACATTAATATGTTTTTAAAAAGCAGTCAATGATTCAGGGCTGTAAATATTAAAATGGTGAACACCTGGCAGCAAGCACTGTGTGAGTGAACTGTTTTGTTTTGCAATTTTTCTATTGCCATTTCCTGATATTTTTGTCACACTGCAGATGCTTAATACAGGCCCAAGGAACAAAACAATTTCAGAAAACTCAAACCAACCCTGAAGACAGACGAGTTGGTAGGAAGACCCTCTGGCACCTCGGCGACGAACGGCAGGTTGAGGAAGGTGGGATCGTTGTCGTTAAGGTCCAGCAGATTGACGTAGACCGTGGTGCTGGCTGAAGAGCGCAGTGGTGGGTTTCCACCTTGAGAGGGCAGTAGAGCGTTAAGTAGAAAACATACAAACTCAAACATGACTTTTTTCAGTCATTAAATCCACTCAGGGGGAAGAAATGATTAAGAAACAAGAAAATGGGTTTGAGAAGCGATTTAAGGATCAGAGACAAGGAGACAAGGAGACATGGATAGGATAAAAGAATGTCTATGAACACCATGTCTGCTATAGAAAGACTGTCTGGCTACAAGAACAATTTCATTATGCTTGAGTTATATTAGTATTAGAATATAATTCTTCATAAATTAGCCTCTCTTTCTTTCTTTTGAATATGATTATCTATGATTTGGAAGGCAAGGTTTTAAAAACACTGCAGCTATAAATTCACTAATAAACAGTGCATTTAACTAACTAGATGGGTAGGGATGAAGGCAGAATGAAGAAAATGCCAAACAATATAAAAAATCTTTATAAACACTGGGTTTTATGGACTGTACTGTACTGCATTGATTATTGCACTGTGTGGCTATAACCTGTCCATCCCATCTCGTCATCCATCCAGCAATCATTCATTCATGTACCAACATTCCCATCCATCCATCCATCCATCCATCCATCCACCAACACTCCCATCCATCCAACCATTCTTTTATCCACCCATCCATTTATCCACCAATCTGTCCATCCATATACCAACACTCCCATCCATCCATCCATTCATCCATCCATCCATCCATCCATCCATCCATCCACCAAACAACCTATCAAATAATTTTTGTTAATCTATGAACAGCGTATGGTTTTTGATATTTAGTTGATCATTGATACACATTCTATAGACTATGAACTACTAAACATGTGTTTTCACTTTATGTGAATGGTCCAAATTCTAGCACCTGGTTTAGTGGATCATTTATAGATAGGATAAATGATCCTCTTGTTTATAGTCCAACACAATTTCACATGCAGGTCACAATATAATATAATCTGACATGTTAAGAATCAGTTGATTCAGCTGATTTATGGCAGATGGATATTAAAGGATTGGCTTCATTATACTATCCAAATAAAGTGTTACCTTATTGTTACTGAATCAGTGCAACATACTGTACTGCTTACCCTCAATCCATATCGCTCTTACACCAACATGTAATTAAAGGCTTAAAACTTAATAATGCCAAATTACAATCTAGTTTCTAAAAGAAACTGAGTGACATTCTTGAATGTGTTTCTGTGTGAGTGTGTGTGGGTCTGTTGTACTCACGATCAGTAGCTGAAATGATGATGGTCCGCATGAGCTGCGCAGCTCGGGGATCCACGCTCTCTCTGTCCAGCACGGCGCCACTGGTGCGGATCTTCCCGGTTCTG
>NC_083465.1:3392170-3474670 GCF_030014155.1 Tachysurus vachellii | reverse complement strand
CTCATCATTCCAAAATTTTTGATGACTCATTCTGCTGACTCACAAATCCAATTAGCATCCAATCAATCTAAGCATCTCTCTAAAGAGATATTTTTATCTTAATTTCATTAGGTCTATTTGCTGACAAGATTAAAGAGAGCCAAGAAATGACATGTTCGCTGTCATAACATCCAGCTGAAATGTTGAAATGTTTTCCTCGTTGTTTTATAAAGAAATGGCCATGAATCATATCTGGATCTGGGTAGGTTCTCCTCCAAAATCTACATTCAGTCCACACGATAACCCTTCGAGCCTTTAACAAAATGAAAAGAAAGAAATCTAATGAAATGGGGTTTGATCTTAAACTTAACCTCAGCTGATAATGTAGCAGATTAGGCCTTTAGGATGGAACCAAGGGCTCCCTTAATAGAAAAACGCACTAGAAGGTGATAAAACGCTGCCAGATCATTGAGATTTTACATCCCATAATATATCCCATAATATAGCGTTCACAGATGTGACCTGAATACAAATGATCATTATTGTAATTATTATGTAATTAATGTCTTGTGGGTTCAAACACCTGGTATGTCCACAGAACCCTGGTGAATCCTGCTTTTTTACTATAGACATGCTTGATGTAATGAATGTGAAATTTGTACTTAATTTTTAAAATCGAAGCTTATGATGTTACAAAGAAATTGCAAAAGCACAAATGCTGACACAGGATACTCCTTCTATCACAGCCTTAAATCTTAAATCTGTTCATTGTAAAATAAAATTGAATTTTAACATTTATTTCTTCTCTATCTTAGAGACAGAATGATAAAAAAAACTGTGACATTTTCATATTTAACCCACTGCCTGAAAAAAGGGTAACTTAGGGCAGGAAGCAAACGTGGGTCAGATCAGGGGATGGGCAAGGATTATTTTTTTCAAAAACATTCTTAAGAAGAAAATTTCTATTTTAATGAAATAAATACTTGTGTGGACCTCAGCATTAATCACATGCTGTATGCATATGTATGTGTGTATATATGTGTGCGCATGTGTATGTGCATGTCTTTCATGTGTGTGTGTATGTATGTATGTATGTATGAGTATGTGTGTGTGTGTGTGTGTTGTGTGCGTGAGTGAGCGTGTGTGTGTGTGCATGTGCGAGTGTGTGGGTGTATGTGTGCGTGTGTGTTTATGTATATGTATGGTTATGTGTGCGAGTGTGTGTGTGTGTTTGCACCTGAGCGTGTGTTCAGTCTGAACTCAGAAGGCCCCTGCAGTGAGTAGATGAGAGAGGCCTGGCCAAATTCTCTGGATGCATCCAAATCTGTCGCCGTCACAAATAACACAGTCGCCCCTGAGAGAGAGAGAGAGAGAGAGAGAGAGAGAGAGAGAGAGAGAGAGAGAGAGAGAGAGAGAGATGGATGCAGAGAGAGAGGGAGAGGGATGTAGAGTGACTATTGTAGAACCATTCTGGCTGATAATGAGCTTATGGGACTGCAGCCAATAACGACAGCAGATAATAGAGATAGAGTGAGACAGAAAACGACACAACGATGCCCTGTGCACAAACACGCGACAGAAATGACAGAATTCTAAAAGCAGATGAAGTAAATGGCGACTCGGAGCCACATTGATGACTCAGGTGCCGAGAGTGTTTATGGATTTTAGGATTATCAGGGAGCTTGGCAGAGAACGAGATAGGCAGCAAGCCAAGCACTGGCTCTGATCAATTCGGCTAGAGTCCAAACGAGACGAGCCGCCACGAGCTCACACACCACCAAAACATGACAAAACACACACGTACGTACACACACTTGTGTATATGCACAAGCACATCACTCACACACTTACACACAAACACATTTTCAATGGGTGGAAATATGGTCCCAGAACATTTCACACTTCTAGTAGTGTAGTTAAATAGCACACACACACACACACACACACACACACACACACACACAAAAAAATACACTCATCCTCTCACTCACACAATTTACTGAATTCTCACTCACACACAATTTACTGTGACACACAACAGCATATAGATACACATTTTGTAACTGTGTGTAAAGTTGGTCCCCAAACACACACAAACACACACACACAAACACACACACACACATACAGACACACATACACACAGACACACACACACACACACACACAGAGGTTCAGAATGGGCCCTTGGTAGACACTGACCAGTGTCAGTGTGATTTTCTAGGCAATTGGAGACAGATCTATTGTCTGGAACAAAAGCAGCGAATGAATAAATGCATACGAATGATGAGCGTCTCTCGAGCTGAACCCTCAATCTGAGCTGAACCTCTTGCCCAAAACACAACACAGTCAACCAGCATCAAATAATGTGAGCACTGAAGAAAAAGATGAAGTAAGCAGGGGCAAGAGGAGGAGCAGACAAGCACAGAAACAGTGGGGCAGATGGAAATCATGTCCGGTGTGTGTGCCATTAATTTCCTGTCTAAAGTCATCAGACAAACAGCCTCGTACAAGCTCTCATGTGAGACTTGTGAATTATTTTTCGCACTCTACACAGGGGGCTTGAATCAGGGTTAAGTTTTTGGACACCGCAAGCGCGCTTTACTGGAACTGACAGCGTACAGATGAGTCATTTTCAGAGTATTTTACTTCATCATGACATCGTTTACAAATTTGGCCTATTTCACACACAGACCACTGAATACACTGAAAGGCTCCTAAGTGCTTGACTTTTTATTACTGTGCACATTTTATAATATAATAAAATAAGCTGTTAATAATATAAATCATGTGTTTCCAGGGTCAAAGTTCACATTTAAATTCTGTGGCAGGTCAATTCAACGTGTCTGTAGAGTTCCACCTACAATCTTCTTTTTTTTAACCGAAAAGTCACGTTGTTACTGGTGTAACCTCCTGCACTTACAACACCAGTGACAATTAATAACAGGACCAGGTTGCCAGATATAACACGACTATTGCGCTTGAACTTGGAACGATCAAAGAACCATTACTGGACAAAGAAAAGAAGAAAAGTTCAGGAACAAATTCTCTACACGTACCTGCAACCATGTTCTCAGAGACCCGTACAATGTATGAGGATTGACTGAACTCTGGAGGATTGTCGTTCTCGTCCTGAAAGAGAAGAGACTTCCTGAATTTCCGATAAAAATATAGATTAGTTTTACTAATTACTATATTACTAGATTTACTAGCTAAGTGTAACAGTACTATTTTACCACACTGTTGCTGGCTACTTTCATGTGTTTGGTGTTATTGCTGCTGCTGGTTTCAGACAATAAGAACAAAGTTTTCTCATTTACTCGTGAAGAATGATTGAATATTTGATGGAAAATCTAACCTGACAAATTCATGATAAATGACAAGATAACACCTATAAACTCTAGTGGATCTCAGCCCAGATTAACTCCAGCCAATCTTGTGATCTTTCAGAACCACATGTGAGTGTTTCAAATGTTGTGAAAACTAAGTAAGAGTTAAAAAAAAGAAAAGACTTATTTTCACAAGAGTTCGAAGTGTTATTAGCCAGAGCTGGCCGAAGTCACTGAATCATTTCAGCCTTCAATAAGGAACTCAAAAGCCGTGAAGACCTGAAAAGTTAAATGCAGCGTCAATTATTTCTTTGTTTTTTTGCCTTACTGCCTGGCTGAAAACATAACATACACACAGTGACTGACTGACAACAGAGCACAGTGACTGATGATAACACACACACACACACACACACACACACACATGCACGCATATACACACAGCTGGCTAAATGGCTCACCCTCCTGCTGTTTAGCAGCAACTGAAATGAGTCTAATCATAACCGTGGTAACAAGGAAGAGGAAATGTCAGGGAAAAATATTCATAGTTTGACTAACTGGGCCTGAAAAAGTTCAGAAAGGAAGTGAATTAACACATCCAGGAGATACACACATGCTTGGAAGGCAAAATATATCAAATAGAAGGCAGAAAACAAATTCCACATCCTTCACTCATTCCTACTGATCCATTTTGTGTTTCATACAGTATGTAATAAATGTTACATACAGTATGTCCGACGTTTTTATTATATATTATATATAGAAAAAAATGATAATAATAACTGAGTAGACTTCATAAACAAAGCTAACAATACAAGGTGACTGGATAATAATGAGGCTGGATTTTGGTAGGTTTTCTATTACATTTGCATATTATTCGTATATTCATTACACTTTTTTGGTTCATTAGTCTACGACATTAAGTTGTGGGATTCTACAAAAACTCTAAAAATTGTGTGTTAAATAGTGCCATGTTTATTATAAGTGTTTGTGCAGGTAGATTGTCTGCATATATTCTCTACATTGTGTTGCCTTTTTTTTTTTTTTTTAAATAAAGCCTTCCAAAATGTAAGTCTAAGTTTCTTCCTTTGATGTTTATTTCTTTTCTTTCTCTCTCTTTTTTAAATTGGGTTGTAGACCAAAGTAAAGAATAATTACTTGAACACTTTGTATCTGCGAAAGGGTTACGAGTATATTAATTGTATGCCTTCATACCTTCCAACTTACCCTTGTGCCACTGTCAGCTATCTGAACAGCTCTCACTTGGAATTCATTTGCGAAAAAAGCATCTATTTTACAGGTGAATAAATATATAGTCGTAACCTTCCGCTTTGCTGCTGACTGACATAAGCAGAAGTGTAAATTACTCACAAACAGCTCCACGGTGATGGGTACGGTGCTGTTTAAGGCCGGATCTCCTCCGTCTTGTGCCATCAGTGTCAGGTATATCATTCCACCAGGAACCTGTTCGTAGTCCAGAGGTCTGTTCACAGTGATCACTGAGAAAAATGTACTCATTAATTCAGTGATTAAGAGTTATTTCTAATACAGTATGTCAGGAACTGCTGGGACAATCCCCTGCCAGACCACCAGGGGGAGTAGTGACAGGCGCCTTGCAATAATTTGTTTAACGTCACTTGATTGCCACGTGTTTCTTTACCTGCATTGTTTCTAATGAGTTGCTCTATTTATACCAGTCATTGTTTCATGGTGCTTTTTGGTTCCAGGTATTTGTGTGTTTTTTATTTGTTTCATGATTACGTTCTGCTGAACTCGGGCCTGATTGACGATTTTTTACAAGAACGTTCAATCTGCTTCCTCGCTTGAGAGGCTGCTGTTGTGTGGCTCTGCTGAGCTGAGTGTGCAGTAATTGTATAGGTCAGTGAAAATGAGAATGCCTAACATGGACTAATCTGTTGACTTTGCTTTATATTAGATGTAACGGGTGCGTGATCGAGAAGGTAGCCCGAGGCCCACGTACCTGCATAACCCTCCACCATGGTGATGCTGAATAAACTGCGGAACTGAGAGGCGTAGATGATGGAGTAGGTCAAGACGTTGTTCGGAGGAGAGTCTTCATCAGTCGCCTGTGTAAGACAGAGAGACGGGTTTCTGAATTCATGCCCAACGCGTTTCGAGTAGAAACACTTGCAGTTTCATGATTAGTGCCACAGACAAAACTAAATGACATCAGTAAGGAATAAAACAGTTAAGTTGAGTAATGTTGTAGGAAAGTGGCGTGAAGTGACAATAGTTAGTGTGATTTAATATCTCGAAGTGTTTTATTCTTATTACACCACAGCAATTTTAGCTCGTAACTGTTTTTAAATTGATTCACAGATAACAGAAACTTTTGATTTGCAGTTCTGTAATTAATAAAAACAATTTTCTAGCAATTTAGAGGAAGAGGAATAAATAAATAAAATCAACTTTGTATTGTTAAAATAGACGCTGCTTTACGTTGAGCTGCAAAACACTAAAACACTGTTGTTGATTATTTTCCTACTCTGTCACACCTGGGCGTGTTGTCCTTTATTGCACTGATCAGTGAAGAGTATTTGTGATATAACACAGGATAATGAGCGCAAGTGCATCACTCAATTGAGAAAAATAACAATGACTTCTTGTGAATCCGGGAGCATATAGATTTAAAAATACATTTTTCCTATAGTGGTATAACTGATAAAAACACAATCCGAAGACTTTTCACGAATTAGTTCATAATTTATTGGCACATTAACTATAAAGAAGTTAAAAATAAAAAGACTTTTATTTCTCTGTATAAAGAAAAGTCGATTATTTTAGTTGCTTTACTGCAAATCACTGATGCTGTTTTTATTTTACTATTCTTCTATCAATTGTTATTAATCATATTTTACTGACATTCTTATATTAAACTGTGTTTAATGGATGTAGTTATCTAACCACACACACACATACAGCAATACACACAGCCAGGTAATAGAACTTGGCATCCCATATCAGCTCTAAAGCCATCTAGGACTGAGGAAGCACTGCATGCATGGTTTACTCACACTGCTTATGCTGCATTTCCAGTATCCTCATATCAGTTGTTATTAATCATATTTCAATGACATACTTGTATTAAACTGTGTTTAACACACACACACACACACACACACACACACACACACACACACACACACACAGGCTCAGTCAATAAAAAGGTTAGACATTAACATTTACACTTAAGCTGTCAGGCTATATTTAACACACCTCAGAGGAAACAAGCAGAAAGAAAGAAAGAAAGAAAGAAAGAAAGAAAGAAAGAAAGAAAGAAAGAAAGAAAGAAAGAAAGAAAGAAAGAAAGAAAGTGTATGTGGATTGGAGTGTAGTGTGATGAGGATGTACATTTAGGAGACAAATGAAAAACGCTAACTAGAGGTCACATGTTTAAGGTTAAACCCTAATTAGTAAAAGATGCTTTAGTTCATGTTCTTCTAATGTTTGTGTCATAATTTAATTCAACTCACCCTCACACGGGTCACTTGTTGAGCAACTTGCTGGTTTTCCATCAGTGAGCCGGAATAAGCATCCTTCTGAAAGACAGGAGCGTTGTCATTTATGTCCATCACGTTGACACGGAGACGTCCTGTGGTCTCTTCTCCACCTCCGTCACGAGCCAAGACCGTCAGGGTGAAGCGACGCGTCAACTCGTAATCTAGACGACCCCTGAGGGTCACCCATCCCGTCTCGGGGTCCAGTGAGAATCTGCAGGAGACAGAGTTAAAGACAGGAAGTATGAATTAGAGACACGGCGAGTTTCCTAAATGAAAACGATTCCAAATATAATAATAATAATAAATGAATGATATTCTCACTGGTCAGGCTCGTCACTGAAGTAGTAGCGCACAACGCCAAACGTGCCAAAATCATTATCTGTGGCCTAAAGAGAAAGAGAGAGAGGTATTTAGTTAGCAGAGTGACATTACATTACACTAACACTGCTGGTCATTTCCATGGTGTGTGAGTATGCATGTGTGTGTCTGTGTCTGTGTGTATTTTACATACAGCATAAGCCAGATAGCGTTAGCATGCTAGTCAACATACACGCTTACACTTTCCTGTTATATTCGGTTGCAGCTCTGTGAGTCTGTTTTTTTTTTTTTGCGTGATGATGTTTAACATATCCGCGAATAAACATCCTGCCAGTTTTGCCCTCCTTGATAAAAATTACTCTTACAGGATTGTCAGCATGACTAATAGCAACTGAGGAACATAATATGGCACGACCTGTTTGTAAATCTATCACGCTGTACCATTAATGATTTGTCTTGGTGTTTGGGTTCGCATCATGAGTGATATAACCGTTGTGAGAAAACTCTGTGATCCTCTGGGAGAAAAAAAAAGGAAAAATAGCCCATGGCCTTGCTTTAGTGCTGTGTTTAGGGTCTCAGCAGATAACACTGCAAACCAGGTACGTTCATTTCATTGCATGGGTGCATCTCTATGAACTGTCTATAGCAGACACACACACAGACACACACACACCCTCTTACATTCTATAAGACAGAGACTATGAGAGTGTTTGTATGTAGGTGTGTGTGTGTGTGTGTGTGTGTGTGTGTGTGTGTGTGTGTGTGTGTTGGTGTGAATAGCTATTTCAGACCTGTAGAGCGTGGAGAAGGAAATTGCTTCAGATAAATGCTTTGATTTTTCAAGTGTATTTATGCAAATAAGTGAATAAATGACTGAGGCAACAGACAAATATCACAATGCCTGTTTCTCCAGCCTCATCTGTGTGTGATAACGGCATAACAAAAGTTCTCACAGCCTTTTCTCCCTCTCAATTTTACTCCAACACACAAGCACAGACAAAGACCGAGTGAAACAGCTGTTTGAATACTAGACTAGATTTCAAAAAGGAATTGAAAGTCCTCAAAGTAACGCACATGGGAGCATAGAAAAGCTAATAGAAGTAAAAATAAAACCTACAACAAATGAAATAAGTTATGTGCACAGAAGAGCTGGTGAACATAACTGAAGGTAATGCACACACACACACACACACACACACACACACACACACACAGGTACACACTAAACTGAAAGTAATATACACACACAAGCAGGTAATACACACACTCAGGTACACACACACTCAGGTACACACTAAACTCAAAGTCATACACACACTCAGGTACACACTAAACTCAATGTAATGCACACACGCTCATGTACACACCAATCTCAAAGTAACACACACACACACACACACACACACAGGTACACACTTAACTGAAAGTAATACACACACTCAGGTACACACTAAACTCAAAGTCACACATAAACAGACACACACACACACACATACTGTACACACTAAACTCAAAGTAATGCACACACGCTCATGTACACACCAATCTCAAAGTAATACACACACACACACACAAGCACACACAGGTACACACTTAACTGAAAGTAATACACACACTCAGATACACACTAAACTGAAAGTAATACACACACACTCTGATACACACTAAACTCAAAGTAATACACACACTCAGGTACACACTAAACTCAAAGTAATACACATACACACTCTGATACACACTAAACTGAAAGTAATACACACACACTCTGTTTTGTGTGTACCTGATTGTGTGTGTATTACTTCCAGTTTAGTGTGTATCACTCAGAAACACACTAAACTGGAAGTAATACACACACTCAGGTACACACAAAATTGAAAGTAATACACACACACAGGTACACACTAAACTGAATGTAATACACAGGTACACACAGTTTAAAAGCACTGTATATAAGCTCGTTTATTTACTCTGATTTTAAACTGCACTTTATTGTCTGATGAGTCACGGTGACTAACACTGTTAGAGACCCTGCTGTAGATCTGCGTCCCTGTGAGCCAAAGGCCAAACCGTTCGACTGTAACTTTATTACACACCAATTCCCTGCTATGTGTGTGTGTGCGTGTGTGAGAGAGAGAGAGGGGGGGGGGTGTAGCTATGTGCTTTAGTTTGGTGTGTACCTGAGTGTGTGTAATACTTTGAGTTTAGTGTGTACCTGAGTGTGTGTGTATTACTTTGAGTTTAGTGTGTACCTGAGTGTGTGTAATACTTTGAGTTTAGTGTGTACCTGAGTGTGTGTATTACTTTGAGTTTAGTGTGTACCCGAGTGTGTGTGTATTACTTTGAGTTTAGTGTGTACCTGAGTGTGTGTATTACTTTGAGTTTAGTGTGTACCTGAGTGTGTGTATTACATTGAGTTTAGTGTGTACCTGAGTGTGTGTGTATTACTTTGAGTTTAGTGTGTACCCGAGTGTGTGTGTATTACTTTGAGTTTAGTGTGTACCTGAGTGTGTGTAATACTTTGAGTTTAGTGTGTACCTGAGTGTGTGTATTACTTTGAGTTTAGTGTGTACCCGAGTGTGTGTGTATTACTTTGAGTTTAGTGTGTACCTGAGTGTGTGTATTACTTTGAGTTTAGTGTGTACCTGAGTGTGTGTATTACTTTGAGTTTAGTGTGTACCTGAGTGTGTGTAATACTTTGAGTTTAGTGTGTACCTGAGTGTGTGTATTACTTTGAGTTTAGTGTGTACCCGAGTGTGTGTGTATTACTTTGAGTTTAGTGTGTACCTGAGTGTGTGTATTACATTGAGTTTAGTGTGTACCTGAGTGTGTGTGTATTACTTTGAGTTTAGTGTGTACCTGAGTGTGTGTGTATTACTTTGAGTTTAGTGTGTACCTGAGTGTGTGTGTATTACTTTGAGTTTAGTGTGTACCTGAGTGTGTGTGTATTACTTTGAGTTTAGTGTGTACCTGAGTGTGTGTATTACTTTGAGTTTCCTGTACATTCTCTTTCTCTTCTTTATCCTTTCTCACTCTCTCATTCCCTTCCTTTCATTACTTCTCTTTTTTCCATTTCCCTTTTGTTTCCTTTCTTTTAATCTTTTAAAATCTTTTAAATCTTTTTTTTACCCTCTTTCATTCATTTATTTATTCCTTCCATCACTTCCAGCCCCTTTGTAAATTAATTCTTTGTAACTAGGTTTCTAGGAATTATGTAAGATCTGTGCTCAGTACTTCAGATTGTGATTCAAGCCACAGAGCAGAAAACTTCTCCTTTCCTCCTATTCTGTCTTGGCCTACATATCTCTCTCTCTCTCTCTCTTTCTCTCTCTCTCTCTCTCTCTCTCTCTCTCTCTCTCTTAACTTTCTTTACCTCTCCCCCTGCAACCTTTCTGCCCTAAAGCTACTCCTCTTTCCTTGCCTCTTGCTCATTCTCTCTCCCTATTGCTGTCTTGGAGAGACGTGTCCATAATTGCAGAGATGATAGCGCCGAGAGGGTTAGCGTGATGATAGGCGCTACGCTGACAGCGCACCTAATGCCAAGAAAAAGGGGAGTGAAAGGAAGAAAGGAGGAGAAAGAGAACATATACCTAAAAAGGAAGATGGTATACATGTCTCTGTCCTTCTCTTCTTTCCTTCTCAGCACACATTCATCTTCCAAAATCACCTGACAACCTGTCCTGCTCCCTTCCTGGAGGAAAGATGTGAAACTTTAGACAAAGCTGAGTGGAGCGAGATAACATCTTTGGAGGGAGGGAGGGAGAGACGGCCTAGTGTCTGATGGTCAGTCTGATGCTCGGCAGCCCTACTGAGCGTGAGTGACAGATGCTAAATTATGTTTGTGCTTGAACAAAAAAATCAGGGAGTGTCAAACAGGCGAGAGTGACGCTTCTGAGCAAAGCCAAAAACAATCTGTCCATGGCAAATGATGCCAGAGAAGTGTTTGGGCTAAAAAGTGTGACAGTGAACAATAAGTGTCATTTACACTGTCAGTCTATAATCGCAATACTTAGAAGGACTTCACCACCAAAAATCAGGCTCACCAAGCTCTCTGAGAACTATTAGGTAATGTCCTAGACAGAGAACTTCCTGGGAATCACTGGATTAAAGACCATCATTATTACCAGAAAGGGAAAAACTTATCATGCACGGTGTCAGACTAAATAAAATAAAGAATGCAGTGTTTAATTGTAGTGAATCCATCAATTGAAAGCAGTTTAAGGTCAGAACACATTTAAAATAATAAGATAATCCATAATGTGTCAAAGCAGATAAAATTAAACAGAATTCAGAAACAAGTCTCACGCTCACAAAGTAAATAACTGAAAAATAAGATCATGATCATTTGCAGTGATTCTCGCTGAAAAAAGGTATGTCGCCATAAAAAATGTACAGTATGTACTGTACACAAACAAAATAACCAGGCGCTTTCACAGAAAAGGTGAACACAACATGGTAGCAAACTAATATCTGGAACAGGAGAACGGGGACAGAAACCAAGAACAGAACAGACACCAAACCCAGAGCTTCATCCAAGCTACAGTGTTGATCTAGCATTATGTCGGTAATATTTAGCAACTGCAGTGTGAGTGACAGCATAAGGAGCTGTAACAAACCCTCGACATGACGTTAGCCGTCGATCTATAATTAGCGTAATTAGACGTAAAAGTCTTTTACGTATATTTATGTTTCAGAGTTTTATTATTAATATGCAACATTGCTTTGCTTTATCACATAACCTTTGTGGACTTAACCTAGTTAATGGTATGGGTGATTTCACCACAGTCACCATACTCACTGGAAGCCTGTGGTGAAAAACACACACATCGAAAAATCCTGGGATTTGTTTTAGCTGAGCCAGATTGCTGCTAATGTACAAAAACAACTATTAGCATTTCTCTTCAGAAATCCTTATACGCTGTGTGTGGCCACTTGATACACTGCGTCCAAGATATAGTTAACAATGATGTCGAATTATTTATGATTTGCGGCTTGAGACCTTCAGATTTAAAAGAAATTGCTCTGGAACTATAATCATGCCCTAAGTACTAATCCAGGCCTCCTGGATCCACACAGTTTATGTTTGCACGCTTTGAGTCACACCTAGACATTACAGTCATGAAAAGCAATGAGGATAAAGCTTTAGTCTATCTCCTCGATCTTCTGAAAAGGTGTGTGTGTGTATGTGTGTGTGTTGAAGAGAGTGCAGATGTGAACTGACGTGCTGCACAAATTGCTTTCTGCTGCTTCTCCAACCAGAGGGAAGAGTATGAGGAAACCAATTACCTTCTGTCAGAGCAACCATCAAATACACACAACTATAAACACACTAAACACACAAAGAGAGAGAGAGAGAGTGAGAGAGTGACTTAAGCTGGATATATAGAATATTAATCAAATAAATGCACATACACGCTGAGTATTTTCATCTTTTTTGCAAACAGCTGTTGGCTCAGTAGTCGGGTTTTCTAGCAAGCAAGCTCACATAAACCCTAATAGCCAAGTTAGCAAGCTAGCTATCATTAGGCTGACTGTGTTATTAGGTCAAATATTAGATTGTGCGATTAAATCCAGTAGCCACAGATAATCCTCCAAGCTCCAATCCTCTTGCGGTTTGCTGTCATGACATTTACACAACAGAAATTTCTAACGATTATTTTTTAAATTCATTAATCTTTTTTCATGGGGGGTCACGGTGGCTTAGTGGTTAGCACGTTCGCCTCACACCTCCAGGGTTGGGGGTTCGATTCCCGCCTCCGCCTTGTGTGTGTGGAGTTTGCATGTTCTCCCCGTGCCTTGGGGGTTTCCTCCGGATACTCCGGTTTCCTCCCCCGGTCCAAAGACATGCATGGTAGGTTGATTGGCATCTCTGGATAAATTGTCCCTAGTGTGTGATTGTGTGAGTGAATGAGAGTGTGTGTGTGTGCCCTGTGATGGGTTGGCACTCCGTCCAGGGTGTATCCTGCCTTGATGCCCGATGACGCCTGAGATAGGCACAGGCTCCCCGTGACCCGAGGTAGTTCGGATAAGCGGTAGAAGATGAGTGAATGAATGAATGAATCTTTTTTCATAGCACTGACAGTGGAGACTCCTTCGGTAAAATGTCATGGAATTTAAATAACAACATTTTTGTCTGTAATAAAACAAGTTTATTATCCTTTGTGTTATGTTTACTTTTTCGATCTCTGGTACTGGACATTACATGGTTTTTAAAAGCACCACAAATTGCAATTATTAGATCACTCACTCTCACTCATTTTCTACCGCTTATAATAAATAAAAAAAGGTTGGAAAATTTAATTCAATTATCTTTGGAATTACAATGAAAGTTTTTTATTATTTATGAAATACAGGTGACGAACAACAAAAGAAACTTTATAAAGGATGTGAGATTGTGCTGAGATTGTTATAATGTTATGAGACAGACGAGTTAAAAAGAACTTTTTTTAATGCTATTTGCGTCTCAGTCCTTCTGTGGCTCTGTTGGGAGATGCGCTATTGTGGGAAATGACTCGGTATGGATCCAAATGAGCAAATGAGCGTCTTTAACAAGCACAGTGTGCTGTTAATATAATAAAGAAACAATTTGGGTTAAAATGGATAAATTTATCTGTTTGCAGACACAAACAACACGATGGGAACAAACGTAAACCTGTACGGCGATTTGCACGCAGATTTATGAAAGAAATAGATACACACACACGAACACAAAGATATGAGTCTTTCACTCTCATTTCTCTTTCTCTTTCAGTCTTCCTAAGGTTCTGCAGTCAATTCAGTCTCTTTCTGAAAAGGCAAAAATCTGCAGATGACAAGATTTTACACCAGATTAGCAACAAACCTTAAGAGAGTGAGAAGCAATTCCCTAAATGGCTCAGGAACAATGTTCTGAAGATTGCCTTCAATGAATTTAACCACTAATCCCAGCAAATCCATAAGTTATTCGGACAAATCCCCTTAATGGGCGTGGTCTAATTCATATTCACATGGCATGGGGACTCACTGAAGTCTCTGAGAAAGAGGTAAATCATTCACTTTGGCCTTTCATAGTCACCTGATTTCAACCAAATTTAAAACCTGATCTGGTGCAACATGGGGCCCTTTTGGGAAAAGTCTGATCCTGGGTTAGTATGTAGTGTGGGGTAGATTTGAACATGTATTCTGCGATTAGGATTGAATTTGAGATGAAAGTTAAATTAAAGGTTTAAATTCTGGAGCATGAGATTTAGAGTGGGCATAATGTTGAGGATGAAATTAAAGATTCTTGAGGCAGGCTAGAAATTGAGATTAGGGTTGAATTTAAGATTGGGGTAGAATTTAAGATTGGGGTAGAATTTAAGATTGGGGTAGCATTTGAGTTTAGGGTAGAAATTGAGATTGGGGTAGAATTTGAGATTAGGGTTGAATTTAAGATTGGGGTAGAACTTGAGATTTGAGTTGAATTTGAGATTGGGGTAGAATTTGAGAGTGGGGTTGAATTTGAGATTGGGGTAGAATTTGAGATTGGGATAGAATTTGAAATTAGGGTTGAATTTAAGATTGGGGTAGAATTTAAGATTGGGGTAGAATTTGAGATTTGAGTTGAATTTGAGATTGTGGTAGAATTTGAGAGTGGGGTTGAAGTTGAGATTGGGGTAGAAATTGAGATTGGGGTAGAATTTGAGATTGGGGTAGAATTTGAGATTTGAGTTGAATTTGAGATTGTGGTAGAATTTGAGAGTGGGGTTGAATTTGAGATTGGGGTAGAATTTGAGATTGGGGTAGAATTTGAGATTAGGGTTGAATTTAAGATTGGGGTAGAATTTAAGATTGAGGTAGAATTTAAGATTGAGGTAGAATTTAAGATTGGGGTAGAATTTGAGATTTGAGTTGAATTTGAGATTGGGTTAGAAATTGAGATTGGGGTAGAATTTGAGATTAGGGTTGAATTTGAGATTGGGGTAGAATTTAAGATTGGAGTAGAATTTGAGATTTGAGTTGAATTTGAGATTGGGTTAGAAATTGAGATTGGGTTAGAATTTGAGATTAGGGTTGAATTTAAGATTGGGGTAGAATTTAAGATTGGGGTAGAATTTAAGATTGGAGTAGAATTTGAGATTGGGGTAGAATTTGAGATTTGAGTTGAATTTAAGATTGGGGTAGAATTTAAGATTGGGGTAGAATTTGAGATTGGGGTAGAATTTAAGATTGGGGTAGAATTTGAGATTTGAGTTGAATTTAAGATTGGGGTAGAATTTAAGATTGGGGTAGAATTTGAGATTAGGGTTGAATTTAAGATTGGGGTAGAATTTAAGATTGGGGTAGAATTTGAGATTAGGGTTGAATTTAAGATTGGGGTAGAATTTGAGATTTGAGTTGAATTTAAGATTGGGGTAGAATTTGAGATTAGGGTTGAATTTAAGATTGGGGTAGAATTTAAGATTGGGGTAGAATTTGAGATTTGAGTTGAATTTGAGATTGGGGTAGAATTTGAGAGTGGGGTTGAATTTGAGATGGGTTAGAATTTGAGAGTGGGGTTCAATTTAAGGTTGGGGTTCAATTTGAGATTGGGGTTGAAATTAAGATGTGGTAGAATTTAAGAGTGCCCTAATTGCCCAAAGTTTGGGGTAAAATTTGTTCTTGGGGTAGAATTTGAGATTTGGGTTGAATTTGAGATTTAGAATATTTTAAAGATATGAAATATGTCACTTGTATCAAAGCCTAAAGATTAAGCTTCAGCTGGAATGAAACTCATCAGTGGTCATTTTAAATAAACAGAGAGAGAATTGGCTTAAAAATCAAAAGGAATGTTCTGGGTTTTTTTAAGTCTGATCAAAACATCATTGTACAGGAAGGACATGTCTCACCTCGGGCTGTTTACTGACTAAACCTATTAGTGCATTTAGACACTTAAAACACAGAGCACACACAAACAGACAGAAACACACACACACACACACACAATCAAACTGACCTACAAGCACAGACCTAATCACAAACACACACACAAACACACACACAGACGTTAGTGGGCAAGAGGCCAGCCAGCGTCTTTACAGATACTGTGAGCGAGTGATAAGAAAATGAGTCAAACAATGTGATGGGGGTAAAGTAGAGATGCCAAGAAATACTGAGGATAAGAAGAGAAAGAGTAAATACATAAACAGAGAGAGAGCGAGCGAGCGAGGGAGGAAGATTTAAGAAAAAAAATGAACAGATTGTTGTAATATTCTGTTTTGCTTTTCACAGCAAAATACAGAAGAAGATGAATATGAGTAGAGGAGTGAGATAGAGAGTGAATAGCTTGGAGAGATTTAGGCATGAAAATGAGCAGACTTTTATTTTTAGAGCCGTTTCATCGAGAAAACTTTACACGCATGGACTAACTGTGTAGAACTGTGTTTGTATTTTCAATTATTATTGCAAAATATCTAGAATCTGTCTCAAGCACACTGGAGATTTTTAATGTGTTCCGAAGCAGAGCTTTACCTGTTAGAATAATTCAGAATAGATTAATAATAATTTCAGACTCCAAATGGGCACCGGACATGAAGAGTGGGCGTGTCCATGACACTGTGCTCATTTACATAAACAGTAACCTTTAGTTGGGATTTCATTTGGTTTCATAGCTTCATATCGAACATAGTCATTAATGCACACACAGGATGGATGAAGTAAATGCAAATAGCCCAGATCAAGACACAGACACACACAAACACACACACACACACACACACACACACACACACACACATGGCAAACATAGCCAACACCTTACAAACAAAGATTCCAACAGATACACACACAGGGACAGAAAGCCATTAGCAATATAATGGATAGAAGGAAGTGAAAAAGTGAAGGAAGGTGATAAGAGATTGATGAATGCAAACAAACTCAAGTCCAGAGAATGAGGGGGAAAACAGTGCAATTTAGGAGATATGAGGAGATCTGAGGTTCTGCAGCCCCAGGAGAGACACACACAAACACACACACACACACACACACACACACACACACACACACACACACAATCTCATGTAAATCACTATAAATATTTATAATGATCAGCAGTTCTATCAGTGATGAACACAAACACAGTGTGAAAAGCTCTCAATTTTTGAAAAGCAAAACGCACAACTAGCGTATAAGTCAGTAGACTGCAAGACAATTCAAGAAAGCAATGGTGCAAAAAAGTCAACTAAATGCTAAAAAAATCACCATTTCCCCACCTGCACTCCATTAAGATTATAGGAAACTCTAGCTAAACAACACAGTATACCAGATATATATATACACACACACACACGCACACACATCTGGTGTATAAATAAGTAAAGCTATTCCACATCCTGTGTATGAGCAGTTCCATTTACATATTAGCACAGAAGTGTGTGTGTGACATGAAAGCGTATGAGTGCAAGTACTGTATGTGTGCAAGCTAACGCCTCAGTCTCTGCTACATGATAATGTTAGCCTTAATGACAATCTGTAAATATTTAAAAATGTGTACCATTGTGCAAATGAATACACTGAGAAAAATCACAAACAAAACATGGCTTTAGCAGGCAAAGCGAGTTATAGACGCCAAATGCGTGCATGACGACGTGTACGGCATTTGAAAAACACGCTACACTTTCAATTCGACACCGCACCACCATGAGCTAGAGGGAAACAAAGAGTTTGAGGGCCTTATTAAGCCAAAGATGGTGTGCTGCATGGATCTTGACATCGCCCTTTATTTGCACCATGTCCTGGTTTTATTGTAAGTCTGTAAACAAGAAGAAGTGAACGGGATTCTTAGGTCAAGGTAAACTAAGGGGAAGTTTGTATAAGATTACTGTAAAAATCTCAAATAAACTTCAAATTCAACTTTCTGCAGTGAACTGGTGTACAATCCCTGATCAGCTTTCCCAGTACGGATTTATTCAAGATGATGACGTATGGCTTTAAATTGAGCTTAAACATCACAATTGTACATCACAATTGACATACTATTTATTATACGCTCGTGAATTAGGAGATTAAATCTAGAACTGGTGAAGGTCTATGCACTCATCCCTCTTGGGGAACCCTTAATGTTTCTCCATCAGATAAGGTTTGTAGAAAGTAGAAATCCTTAAGGAAATATAACTTCTTCTCTTAACTATCTTGATGTCTGGATGCTACGTGATTCATTTGATCAGACAATTGTCTTTAGACCATTAGTGTTTCTCAGCACCCTAAATTAAAGTGCTGATTACTACGCCCTGTCTTATCACTTTTATCACTAATCGCTTTCGTCACCACTAAAGTGGTGGAGCGGACACTATATACACATTTAGTATACAGATCAGTTCTCGTCCAGCATCGGTGACCTGGACGTATTTTTATATGGCGTATGTGTTACTGAATATCTCATTAACTCTGTGCTCAAGCAAGACACTTAGAATGCAATACTCTTATTTGTTATTTTTGTTACACAAAAATTATTTGTGCATGGAAAAAAAACACAAAATTTATTACAGGTCTGTGTACGACTCATGCGTGTTGAAATGATGTAATGTCATGTTGTGGTATTTATTCATTAAAATAAAGCAGGGCTTGTTTATTATGGAACATATTGGAACTCGATTTAACTTGTTTTCTGTTTAATTCTTTATCACAGTGTCTGCAAATAAATGTAACTAATAAAGTTTTGGAGAAACTGTCCTGAGAGGATGAACATATATCTATATGGAGAGTAAAAGCCCCTTTTGCTAGCATACTAAATGCCATAGGTAGCATAATATTGTGATATACTACTCAGTAGAGTTAACCTCTGTGTGTGAGATAAGTGGATGTTAATTTCTCTTTATCTTCCCTGCTGTATTCAGATTCAATAGTAACCCAGAGGTGAGTCATCCTCCATATAAAGCCATTAACAAGACTTCAAATTAAAGGTCATCTTACGTGGTTTAACACCATACTCATTGTCCACAACCCTGTAAAACAGCAGCAGTTTTATGTCAGTCATAAAAGCACTGCTGTTTTATGATCTTCTCCCCAAGCGGAATCAGGTCTCAGCTACCAGATCACACGTCAACTTCACTTGATTAATAACATAAAGAAAGACATTATTAACGACTGGCTAAGATGCTAAACAGGCTGTGGGCTAAATGGGAAAGCAATTAGAAGAGCAGATTATTAGGAAACAACAGTAATTAAACATTGTTAAGCGCTAATGAGTCGAGATTGTAACAGCGATAAATAAATAAAAATTACAATGTGTATTACCTTGTTTAATGGAATAACTGAGGAAAACTTTCCATTCTAACAACAAATATTTTCTAATTTGTTCTGCTGTGGCGTTTTGTGGAGTTCAATAGGTTATTGTGATTTTGGTAGTGTGCAGTAAATAGTACGGATGCTTTGCCTGAACTTATTATGTTGTGTTATTATGTTGTTATCCACATGCAACTTTTATGACAAGCACGGTGCACAATCTCTTAACAGATAACTACAAGTGTCAAAACTACATAACACTGAATATGCACGCATGCATACACAGTTATAAAACATGATTAGCATAATGCTGCTGCATGTTAGACTGTCAGTGTGAAAATTCCCTTGCTGTTATGCAGAAGTGGTGAAATGAAGCTATTATAGGATACAAATAAAGCGGCGGGGCCACCTGAGTAACAACTGACACATTATCAAGTTCTTAGGAACGCGCAGAAAGCTGGGTGGCTCGTACCCGAGTCCGCCCGTGTGTTTAAGCCGACAATGACATCGTTAGTTTCCATAAAACACGTGTACCATGGAGTGTCAGGGGAACGTTGTGGGTTACACAGGAAGTGAGGTGCTTTAGTTGCATGTGATGAGGTACTGTAAGAAGAAATTAAATGTAAGTGAACCAACATTCTGGTCACTATCACAGATCCATAACCTTGATAATTCTTAGAAATACTGTCTCCCAGTACAGTCTCTCACCAACAGAATGAATACATTCCTCATAACATGACTGACCAGGCTGAATATAGGCATGTATATACATAAAGCCCATGAACATCTTGGAATGAATACGAGTTGGCCATTAGTGGAGGGAACATGACATTACCACAGATCTCATTTATTATTTACAAGCCTGGATCTGCGTCTTCCCGCTTTTCCATTGTGTATTATATGAAGCGTTTCACAGTTCTGCTGCAAATCAACCCTAATTCTCCTTCCTGGATATATTTGGACGTTATAGTGCAGAATTATTATATTGGCCGTTTAAACCTTAAGCGATCACGATCGATTGATGGAAGCTACTATGGAACATAAAGGCAACAATAAGAATCAAGCAGCTGTTTAAAAACCAGGCATTAAACTTTTTACAGGTGGTGCTTGGAATTAAGTGTGGAGGGATAAAGGCGCAAGAAAGAGCAGAGAACACAGAATGAAAGACAGACCAGAAGAGAAGCAGTTTGCACATTAGCGGTGCTAATGTGGCAATGTAAGTATGAAAATACGTAAATACATCAACATTACAGTGCATTATTGAGGCAAAATAAACATACAATCAAAATAAGAGGGCTCAGAGAAATCCCCCCAAGTCCAAAGATTTCTTAATAAAAAAGTGTTAATTAAAATGTTAATAAAAGATATTGGAATTATCCTTTTGGCCTGGACCAACTGGAGGAAGAGGATTAGGTCCTCGCTGAGTTACGTGTCTTACTATTCATGTGTTTCTCTTAAAGACATTCAGCAGACGTTCATTAGATCTGGGCCAAAGTAGAGAGAAGAGTCTTACAAGTCTTAATGCCTGTTTTTGTCTCTTACAAGTTTCGCTATGTGATGTAGAGTGCACTGGATTGATGCTGGTCCATTTTTGTCTCTTTGGACAAACATCAGGGTTTCCGTAATGTGGGTTGGTGAAAGGAACAAAGACGTTTAGTGCCAGTGGTGAACAAGCACCTGAGTGGACTCCATGGGAAACATCCTGAAAACCTGTATGACTGAGTCAAACTTGCTCTGAGATAAAAAAAAAAACACTCTCACTTTATAAAAGCACTAAAGGTATAACTCTATATAAGTCTACAGAACTCTATAGCGTTTCTCTTAGATTTAGCCTTAGTGATGAAGTGTGACACATGATGCTAAAAGTTATCTTCAGCTCCAATACTTTTGCTCTTTGTCCTTAGGATTTCTTCACATATTCTGATAGAATCAAAGCAAATATACATATACTAAGTATTATGGAGATTTAAAAAAAAAAGACTAGTGGATGATTTAAGATCCTATTCGGTGTTAATTTGTCTCCATCACAAGGTCACTTACACTCTTTAAAAACGACCCAATGCTTTTTACTGATCTATATCGATTTCTATGGCACTTACTGTACTGAGTGAGGACAAGTGAGTGAATTAAGGACAGAATAAAAAGTTCAAATTTATGAGCACCTGCACCGGACGTGTTGCCGTTTTACATTATTTATGGTAACAATTATTAAAAAGTGACCTTACTGAGCAAGGGCTATGACACAATTTCCAGTATTTCAGAAAGATTTAGAGAAAAAAAGTATAACCCTTGTGTCCTTCTTACAACTTTAGCAGCGGAGGTCTTATGGATCCCAGCTAAAATTCTTCAATTCTCTCGATTTCCGAGCAAAATAATATTAGATATTTATGGTAATAGACAATCGTTGTTGGGGATTCTGTTGAAAGGTGTGTGGGCAAATGTAAGTAAGAGATGGAGAAAGATATCGATACTCGTATCTCGCCTTGTTACTTGTTGATTACACCAAAAATCTACATCCCCCCAGGGTTACCAAATAAAAAAATACAGAAGGTGCAAGATACAGAGTGTGAAGACAATGTGAAAGACAAAGATATACGATTTTTACCACTAAGTTATGCATTGTAGAAAAAAACTGGCAAGAATTTTAAATATCCTTGTCACAGAAATCCACATTTGCAACAGGAACAGGAATATGAATAAACGATATGTGCGAATGTGGGCGCTTGTACTTGTACTTGTACTTGTGGATGTTATTCAGTGGGATAATAAACCTCAGTGTGACCTTACTGCCGTGACTCGTTTACTGAAGTGTTGAACAGCATTTTAAACCAAAGAAAAAGCACTAAATCGTAAGTGTCAGTGATTCTCCATGGTTCTCTTCAAAGACTCTTTCTCACCCCTTTTATTGGTTTTCGAGCAGTAGAAATTGGTCAATGCTGTCCTTTTGGGCTTGGTGCTCTTGCTTTATTGGTCATAGTGCTTTATATGATTAGTAAACATTGTAACGCCAATGTAAGGCTTGTTGAGTGTATACTGTAGAAGTGAGTGTATGTGTGTGTGCTCACTTGTATCCTCAGTAGTGACGTGCCAGGTGCTGTGCTCTCCAGTAAACTGATGTTATACACCGTTTGGCTGAATACAGGCCTGTTGTCATTCTCATTGAACAGATCGATGAAGACCCGAGCGAAGCCCACGTGCTCCGCTACAGATTCATTGGCATACAGCTGGGTGGAAATCATAATTATGGAAAACATTACAATCAAGAACAGCTCTTTAGCATCAATAATTAATATGTCTATAGTATTGCTGATTCGGTAATGATGCCGCTTGCTCTTGTACGCTGTCACGATAACGAATGATTCCATTTAATACGAGCGCTGAAACTTTACCAGAAAAAGAGATATACAAGATTGAACGCTTGCAAAAATATTACTTTGTAGTTAGCGTAGACGGAAATAAACGATGTTACATGAACTCGAGTGCTGGTAGTTCGTTCATTAGGTCCGGTGTTCTGTCATATATTCAGTTTGCAAAAGTAGATATAAAAAGGGAATCTTACCAAGTGACACATATACTGCATATTAGAGCAGACTTTATATATTTATACAGCTTGAGAACATATTAAATATTCAAATGCCTTCAGTGAAAAGGCAGAGCTGCTGCTTAACTCTGGTCAGGAAAGATTTTAAGACCCAAATAGTGATAATTGAGTCGAGATTTTCTAGAAATCTCCCAGAGCAAAAGGCTATAAAATGTTCGATTATATACTGGGCTCAGCTTCGAGGGAAGAGGCATAAGTTAAAGCTGTTTCTCCACTGAGCGCAGCAGTATGTCACTTCAAACACCAGGAACTGTTGCTTCAGGCTGTGCTCAAGTCCTCCTGACTAAAAAACACATCTGAAATACTGCATCACTCTGTCCAAATCTTTTGATTTCTTTTCATTACTATGTATTTGCTCTCCCAATTTTAGTTATTTGTCCTTCACACACCTCTCAGATGTTTGGAGAACTTCTACCGTCACTTAATGAAAATCACTCGTGAACTTTGTTTAGAAGTCGTTTATAATCCTAAACATCTTTAACGATGTACAGTACGACATTCTTCCAAGACCTGGATATGACATGTTTATGCCATGATTCCGACATGACACAGGTTTCATATCTAGTATTACCAAAGAGACTAAAGAGCATAGAAATGAAATTAGATGCAAGCTAGTAAACAATATAACCCGAAGCCATGCATATTACTAACATACGATTAGTAATTCAGCCCTGATATTTAGGAACCCTTCTTGATTCTGAACCCTGAATTAAACCTCAATTATTTAACAAAGTAAATTGTATATACAAAGCAGGGATTATGTCATCAATCATCAATAAACAACTTGATGAAGTCCCGAATACTGACTGGAGTGATTAACTGTAATAAGCACAGGTTTCTCAATTACATATTCCTTTTAATATTTAAGCCAAAATAATCTTGGGCTTCTTTTATTTGTCTCAATACTGAGATTTTTACAACCCATGTGACAAAAAAATTCTCTTGCCTTTTAATTTCGCCTTCAAGTTCTGCTTGGGTTTTTTTTCCACCCAGTAACAGTATAACAACAAAACGTAAAATTCTCGGCACACTCAGGGGTTTCCTTGTGCAGACTTTTTAAAAAGCCAGTTTTAGTTTTAGCTGCCCTATTTTTTTTTTAATATATAAATACTCAATATCATGTGAGCCAGATTAGGATAAGGCCTGTGGACTACTTACAGAAAAGCTGTAGCTTCTGATAGTCTCAAAGTCCAGAGGCACAGCCACCCGCACGCGGATATCAGCTCGTCCCTGTACTGATGTGGGGGAGATGGTGAAGTGATCTGAGTTGTTTCCCATTAAGATCACCTCAAACATGCTGTTCACTCCCTATAGAAAGACAGAAAGACAGAGAGAGAGGAGAATTGGTTGTCTGCCTGACCAATGTGGTCTATTTAATATTGCATCCATAGTACTGGCCCATAGTTTGATATTTGAATTAAAATAACACAAATATTAAAAGGAAAAATAACTTTGAACATGACTCTATTGTAAGCATATGTTACTTTTGCTGATGATTTAAGTTGAGCATCGAGTATGAACAGACGAAATCGAACATTAGCTCTTTATTATTGTTTTTTTTCCAGCAGCAAACAGTAAGGAGGTTCATCACAAGACTGTGAACAATAAACTCAATACTGTTCATGTCACAGTGTAAAGGAATGATGTTAATCCTGCTCCTGTTGATCAGAATGATACAAGACATAAAGTCTCAGAGAGATGATGCTGGACAGGTATAATTTGCAGTGTAGTTTATTAATTTAGCTTACACAAAAATGATCACTCCATTCATGCCCCCATCCTGTCTGTGTATTTAGCAGAAATCTTCCTGACAAACTGCAAATCTAACTTTACAAACACTAGACAAAAAACCTTGGCTCTATTAAGCAAAGCCTTCTGAGATGTTGAGAACAGTGAGATAATTAGGCAGTTAAGTGAAGTTTAGATGGTACTTTAGATGGTCCCACATGGAAACCCTAAACTATTGCACATCCTAAAAACACTCACATTTACTTCAGTGGAAAATCTTACCTGGATACTGTACCTAAGAACCTGTAACTGCTGCTTTAATCATACACTCAGGATTATGATGCTCAATCTGAACATCCTTTCTCCATACTTAATAGCGTCTGACTTCATTAATGGGCTCAGTTGTTTAAAATGTTATACGAACGAAGCAGACCTGAGCTCTGTGGCTCAAAGGGAAGGTGGTAGTGAGGGAGAACTTTAAGAGAATAAAAACTAAAGATGTAAGCTGCAGATCCTGGATCAGACCTTGTGTGCCAAAGAAGTACGTGTCAGTAGTGAGCTGAGAGTCCAGGGGAGTGAAGAGCAGCTTTTGAGAAGTGAACCATTCAGACCTCAGTCTGGAAAGCAAGATAAGCAGATAAGGATAGTGGTTTTCAGATCATAGAGAGATCATAGTGTTCTCCAGGATGATGACAAGAAACTGATGTGAGCACATATCTCCAAGAATATATACTTGTTGTAATACAGTTTCGGGAGATGAGCTCATCAAATCATGAAGGAGGGAAGGAGAGGATGAGGATGAGTGTGTCATCAGCGTATAAGGTATGAAAAGTCTTGTGGATGTGGATGTTATCTCACAGCAGGTGTAGATATATAGAGAAAAATAATAAGAAGAACGATCTCTGAGTCTTGTAGCGGCTTGGAGAAGATCTCCTTCATGTCACCTGATATGATCATGGATCTTGCATCAGAAGACTTCCTTCAGGCTCGGTGAGGACGTTTGTACACAATCGGTTTCATTCAAAAGCTGAATGAATGTGTATTTCTGTAACGCTTTATGAATTTAACTTGAAGTGGATTTTAGATCCACTTTAATACAACGTCTCAGTCACTTTCTCTCACACTAGAAAAGGACACGTTTGATCGATATGAAGGACCTTCAGGGGGTTTTTC
Organism: Tachysurus vachellii; assembly: GCF_030014155.1. Classification (NCBI taxonomy): domain Eukaryota; kingdom Metazoa; phylum Chordata; class Actinopteri; order Siluriformes; family Bagridae; genus Tachysurus; species Tachysurus vachellii. The sequence goes on along the minus strand of NC_083465.1, from coordinate 3,448,805 downwards.
TATCATCTCCCTCTGAAACTTAAAGGCCTAATAATAAAATATAGAGAAAATTAAAAAGAACCTCTCAGAGACATGTGAAGGGTTATAGTTAAGTTGTATTATGACCATGTGACCTACTGAGCATATATATACTGTATATGTATGTGGATGTTGGTGTACATCATGAATGCTAATGGCTTATATGTATGTGTTTAGAGGGTAAGAAAGTGTAAACACACGCCCGCACACACACACACACACACACACACACACACACACACACACACACACACACACACATGCATTACAGAGGCTCTCGGTTTAATGAAGTGCAGCAGACAATTACCGTACACCCAGACACTCACACACACACTCACACACACACGCCTGGATCTCATTTGCAGACGAAGCCATTCGCGACCGCGGTGCGAGCGATTGATCCGAAAAGGGAAAATTGTTTCGGAGTTCAATAAACATTTCACCCGGGGAGATCCGCCGTGGAGCAAAATACCGAGACGAGGAAAGAAGCAGAAAAAAGATTAACGGACAATAACTGCAACAGTCGGCGATCGAGGTTAATCCATGCCATTCGCCCTCTTTTTTATCTCTCGTTTATGAAAATCGCTTCTCCGCAGGCTGTAGATTGTAATTGCGGGCATGAATGTGGAATCAGAGGCCTCCCTTCACGCTGAAAGACTATGATTATAAAGAGAGGAGAGGAGGATGAAGCCTCTCTTTAAACACACTGGCAGCAGGATCCATGTCCTCTTGATGGACTAAATGAGAAAACAAGAGAATGATGTTAGCAGGAGGGACCGAAGGCTTGCTGACAAGAATAAATGTGACAACATCAGTGTTTGGGTTCCTTCTAATTAAGCTGTATTGTAATTTGCAATTATACACAATGAAATCCATCCTGGTTGCACATCACTGTTTCTTAACACATTTTTATTTATTTATTTATTTTTTGGACAAATTTGACAGGTGTTTCTTAATAAGGAGCAGAGCTGATAATAGCTATCGACACACACACACATACACACACACACACACACACTCACACACACTCACACACACCATTTATCTTATTATTACGTCTACAAAGCCGAAACTTTCATTCGTTTCATCTTGTGATCAAAATGATCGAGGTTGAGATAGCCATGAATATTAGCCATAATATTACTTGCATTTTGGCAAACTGATCACTGAAATTCTTTATATACACTCAAAATGGGCAATTTATTAGAACCACCTGCGTTCACCTGTAATGAGCAAGCAGCTCATCGTGTGGCAGAAGAACAATGAATAAATCCTCATGATGAAGATCAGGAGCTTCAGCTACTCTTCACATCGAAACATCAGACTGGGGAAAATGTGATCTCAGTGGCTTTGATCATGTTCTGATCTCCTGGGATTTTCTAAAGTGTGGTGTGGAAAACAAAACTAACCCAAGAAACCTCCAATAAGTGTCAGAGAAGCAGGTGGAAATGTCTTGATGTTAATAGAGGCTGTTCTGAGCTGACAGGAAGGCTAGGATAACTCACTCAAATAAACACTCTTTACAATCTTGAGCCGAAAAGCATCTCAAAATGTATGAAAATGCAAAAAGATATGTTGAACCTTGAGATGAATGAGCTGAATGGCAGAAGACCACGTCAGAAAACAAAGAAAAACTTAAAATGAATGGTTTTAGGGAAGGAGTCTTCACTGTCAGCGCTCTGTAATGATCAGAGGTAAAGCTGTAACATTTGGGATTGTGCATTTTATTTCTGTCTTATTAACTTGATAAAGAAAAATTGTTTTTTACAACTGCTGGGATGTAGGTGATGACAGGAACTAAGTGTATGATGTGTCAGTCTAATAAATCTAAAAGAAGCTGGTTAGCTTTGGCAAACTGCTACGGAATAAGAAAGAGAGACTTTGGCACGTGATGTTATCTTTGACTCGAAGAAAACATGAGATCGGTGTTGTTATTCTCAGATGTTCTTAAATTAAATGATCAGGTTTTGCACCTTCGCGCCGTTTTGACATTCCGCAGACACTAAAAACGTGCCATAAAGCGTGTAGGCACTCAAAATAGTTTGGAGCGGAGACAACAACTTGTTTTCAATGCAACAAATGCAGGCTCCGGAGAAGCGAACATGGTTGCCGGTGTTCCGGATCGATGGCCATATTACGCTAGAGGTTGTTTTTTTTTTTTCTCTTTGCTTTATTTTTTTTTTGTTTTGAGCTCTTAGGGAGCCATTGTGCCTGATGGGCGGCTATTTAAAGAGCCATCCAATATGCAGGGATGTCAGCACACACCGGCCATAAGCGTAATTGCCCGTCCATTTCGCCTTCTGCCTTTAGAGAGAGGATAAAACCAGGCTGTCACACGGGCCGTCAAAGTTTTGCAGACAAGTCGAGCAGGGGAAGTTTGGACAAGAGTGTGCGCGTGCATGTGTGTGTGTGTATGTGTGTGTGTGTGTGTGTGTGTGTGTGCGTGTGTGTGTGGGCGCATCGCTCATCTTCACACCTTCACAGAACGGCATCTAAATTTGTATATAAAAGTACGAAGCAGTCAACAACATTCCTGACAAAGATATCTGGACATGCTGATAGAGACGAAGTGGATTTAGGTGTGAGAACATGTGTAAGGGTGTGTGTGTGTGTGTGTGGACAGGATAAAGGAAGACTGGAGCTTACTTTGCTTAACACCCCCGACTAAGTCAACACCTTGAACTCTTCAAATCATTTCTGAACAGTTTCTGCTCATTTTGTGAATAACAAAGCCACTACTGTAAGTTCAAAGTAACGTCCACATGGATGCCAGGACTTTAGATTTCCCAACAGAGCATCTCAGTCTCGGTCGGCTCGCCGTCTTCATGTCTTCATATTTTCTCTTGTCCAGGAAAGTGACACATATGCACAAAAGAACATGTGATAATGTGACTCAGACCAGACCATCTTCAACTGATCCACGGTCCGGTTCTGATGCTTATGTGTCCATTGTAGGACTCCTTTCAGTAGGTCCTAAACACTTCAATCCAGAACAACCCACAAGATCTGTTGTGGAGATCCTCTGATTCAGTCAAATACCCCAAAATAAATGACTAATTGAATAACAATGATGAAACAAATCGTCTCGCATCATATTACATGCTTCATACCTAACCTCTCGTCCTTTTCTCCTAAAAACACCAACGCAAGTGTACTTTCATCTTATTCCTGTTAATTAAGTAAGAAATAAAGCACTAGTGGATGTTGTGGATCTTGTTTTCTGGCCTGAAGCTGAGTATGTATAATATATATAGTACTATGATATGTAACTATATGATATAGTTACATTTAACACTGCGGTTGCTCTCAAAATCTCTCTTTTTTTTAATTCACCTGGAGTTAATAAGACAAATGCAGAGAAACCAGAGAGCAAGTTACAAAACTCCTCAGTCCTAAAACTTCCCTCTGGCTAAAAATTGAATTTGCTAGAGAAATCCTAACCTTTAATAACGAGTTCATTTCTATAAACTTTGCTATTAAGACTGAACATTAATGGACACCTTCTGACCAATCAGAGCTGAGAATTCAGCAGCGTATATAAGGTCTTTTCTTTCTTTTGTTCCTTTCTGCCTTTCTCTAAATTCCCTCCATTGCAGCTTCATGCTGGTTGACTCTTTCCCTCCATTTATCCTGTCTATCCCGAACCTCTATCCTTTACTCTTGCACTGGTTTACCTGCCACTTCAAAATTCTTTTTTTATTCTCTTGCCACCTTTCCCCCTGCCTGCTCTCTCTTCTCGCTCTTTCTGGTCCATTTTACTTCTTTGTGTTCACCCCATCATTCCTTTTGCTCCCTTCATGTTGAGTATCTCTCTTTCTCCACTTATCCTGTCTATCCCTTAACCCTTATCCTTCACTCTCACTTTCTTTTATCTCCCAAATTCTAGTTCTGTATTTCTTCTCTCTCTCTCTCTCTCTCTCTCTCTCTCTCTCTCTCTCTCTCTCTCTCTCTCTCTCGCCATCACAGCTATCTTCTTCATTCTGCCTGACCTTCCTTTCTGCACTCAACCTATTTATCCTTTAACCACAATCCCTCACTCTTATTTTTTATTTTGGCCAGCTCATCTCTTTGTCTCTCTTTGTGATTCATTTTTCTCCTCCATGCTCAGTCCATCATATTTGCAGTTCGCTTTAATCCAGCCTGAACCTCCTCATTTATCCGGTCCATCCCTCATGCTTCCTCTGCTTTATCTCACACATTCTAATTCGATATTTGTCCAGATACTCTCTCTCTCTCTCTCTCTCACATTCTGATCCATTTTCCTCTCCATGTTGTACTTTTTTACTCGCAGATATCTAATCCTAGGTTTTTTAAAACCCTATCCTACCCCCTCACCTACCTACCGAACCCACCACCCACTTCTGCCTCTCTATCTTTATCTGTCAGGGCCCATCCTGGGCGGTCGAGGCGAGAATCAATCAGAGTTGACTAGCTCTGCGCTTATCTCTGTCCTTCTCTGATTGATTCTGCTCGTTAGCTATAATTTGACGCTCTGTCCCATCTTCTCTGGAGCAAATTAAATTGCTGCAGAGTCCAATGTGTGCCAAGTGCCGCTCTGCTGGAGTGGTGGTATGTGTGTGTGTGTGAGTCTATATATGCTTCTGCAAATGTGTGTGTGTGTGTGTATACTTGACTAGATATGACTAATGGGAAGTGACAGAAACTTGATGTAGGACTAAAGAGGTCAATGTTGAATACAGTACTGTTCTGTTTGTGTGTGTGTGTGTGTGTGTGTGTGTGTGTGTGGACTCCACAGCAGACACTACACAAATGTATATTATGTATGTAATATACCAGCACCTCTGGGAAAAAAAAAGAAAGAAAGAAAAATAAAGAAAAAGAGTGAAAAGTGAAAGAATGCCTTTGAGTTTTAAATGACAGATTGATCCTATTACACATCGCTATACTATTCATTAAAAAATACATAAAGCATACACTAGATATTTCTTTGAATTTTTTTTTCACAGGGTTTGAGATCCTGGACTTCTACTAACTCAAGAACGTCCCTTCGACTTACATACTTATAAATTTAAGATACATATCCCTGTCGCTCTTGAATAAACTTATGGTTAAAAAAGAGCCCATGCAGCGTGTTAGAAGGCTGTCTTGTGTAACGGGCTCCTCCTATGCAAGAGAAAGCTCAGTAATTGGAAAGGTGCGTCCTGCTTGATCAATAGCTTGTTACCAGCCAGCAGCGTATCTTCACAGCAAACTTTAAATGCTGCGATAACTACCTCTGAAAGTTTCAGACGCCAGATGAGGTTAATTACTGACAGATGCTTGCTGGGATAAAAGGCAGAATTAAAAAAAAAATTGTGAAAAGCACCAGTACTTGCTTTTATGTCTTTTAATGGTAATTTACGTTACACTTTGCATTGAGTGTGTTATGAAATACCCTTTAGGTGTCCTTTTATAAAGAGCTATATGTGGCTCATAATATATAGAAAATATGAAATTATTAGTAAAAATATAGAATTATTATTATTATTATTATTATTATTATTATTATTATTATTATGGCAATTATTTGCTGTAGTCTCACCTCATCCTTGTCCTCCACCTGTATAGACAGCGGCAAGGCGAACCCCACTTGGACCAGCTCGGTGATGCGCACACGGTACTCAGAGCTGTTAAACTTGGGAGCGTTATCGTTCTTATCAATGAGCAGGATGGTGAAGGTTGTGAGGACGGTCGCCGAAGTGGGCGTACGGTCGTCATTCAGCTCTGTCGCCTACACACACAAATACAGTGGGATCGAGAAAAGACAGACAATTACTGTAGGTTAAATGTCAGAGTTACGCTTACGGGGAAAAAAGCGATACTGCAAAAAAGAAAGGTTTTTTGATAAATAAACATCTATGAAATGTAGAATGGATATTAAACAGATATTATGTACTGTATCTACAGAGAGGTTTTAAGGGTTTAAGAGCCCTTAGGTGCTGTATTTAGAATAGATATTGCATTGTCTCTCCTCTGGCACTAATTATAGATTTTGCATGTCAGTTTAAGCTAATATGTAATGAAATCCAACTCCCAGCATGCATCAGGAGGAGCTCCGCCCTCTCAGCACTCCGTCTCGCTGGAATTCAACACCCGCAGCTCATTTCCAGCTAATTAAGGACTCTATATAACTTTAGCACAAACACTCAGTCTTCATTCAGCAGCATGAAGCAGCTCGCACTACACTTGTAACTCTGCAATATTCAAAAGCCCGTTCCTTTCCCGTGTTGGCGCCGACGTGTCAGGCTCGTTAATCCGTCTTACCGTTCTTTATTCTGTTTGTAGTTTGTTTACTCGGTTAAAAATGTAAAAAAGAAATCAAATGCAGTCTATGTATCCTGTTTGGTTCACTTCCTGTGACTGAGGTGAGTCTGAGCTGAGGTTTGTTTTCACTGTAATCAATCTGCAGTAAAAAAATGTTCCAAGCCTGTAGAGATCACGTTTACATCCACGGCATTAGGCAGACGTTCGTATCAAGAGAAACTGACATTTATCTCATTTATACAACTGAGCAGTTGAGGATTAAGGCACCGATCTCTCAACCTTCCCAACACCTTAACCGCTGAGCTGCCAGATCAGCTCTCGTGGAAAGTCATGGATTATAGTTAATTGGTTATTTTGAACTCAGCTTGTCCTACTGGCTCACAGAGAGCCTGGAGCCTACCTCATGAGACTTGGGGCACAAGGCATGGTGTGGTAACACAAGGGACAGGATGCCAGCCTATCACGGCACAATCGCATACACACACACATTCACATATCACACAGAATTTACAGATGCCAATCAGCCTACAACTGGAGGAACAAGAGACCAGAGATCCGGAGGAATCATGCAATCTCCACACACAGCGGACACAAGAATCGAACCCTCAGCCCTGAAGGGTTTTTTTTGTAACATCCTCAAACTTGTAGAAATGTCAAAAGCCTGTCTTAACTATTTTCACGTTGACGGGAATTACGTATGTTTCTAAACACGTTTTTTCTAGACGCAAACAGGTTTTGTGCGTGTTATAAATTTTGTGCTATGGTTCTGTTTATCAAGGCTATTGACCAGGTCATTACTTTGAGGTCTGTAATTTCTGAATTGGTTAATTACGTAGTTTGCAAATTAATTCCATTAGATCTGAGCACACTAGAAGCGTGAGGTACATGAGGGACACGATGGACACGAATGGCTCTCGCCAATCAGAGTTTAATAGCATTTGACTTCTCTCCTGCTCATAAATTGAATCCTCATGAAGTCACAATTTTTTTGTAAACAAATTTTTTTATATGCTCTTGGGATTTTTTGTTCAATTTTTTTTTTTTTTTTTTTTTTTTTTTTACAAAAGGACAAAAAATACAATTTGCTCCTGTTTGGTTGTGTCCATGTTCAGGATTGAATGTCTTGGTCATGTTCCACTGCACAGTAGTGATTAATACGAAGCTCATATGAAAAGTAAATACTTTTAAAAAACATTTTCTGTTTTTTTTTCTAACCAACGATTGGGCGATATATTATTCTTAGAAAAGTTTGTTTAGTTTTTTCCCCAAAGATGCTTCTATCTTCAAAGTACATGGTAATATCAACCCATTTCTGCTATTTGAGATGCCCAGAGTGCTTTTCATCTAAAATATGAAGGTGTTATCTTCAACAACTAAAATTCTGTGTAAGATAAAAAACACACGTCTTACACTGAAAGCCAACTTGTGGTGATAAAAGAATTCGTTTGTTTATACTGATTGAAAATGTCCGATAAGTCGATTTCCTTTCCGCCGGTGTACAGGATTAAAGACCTTTTGATAAATATCTGTATACATGGGACCAGGGCCTCAGATTAATTCTGCATATCTAAACATGCTCTTAGCACAAGCACAAGTTCAGTTCACTAAAAAGTGTCTAACGAATGATTAAACGTAAACACTCAGACTGAAAGTGATTTAGATTCATCACTGCAAGTCATCGTACATCAACAGACTGTTGTGTGTTGCTCGCATTTCCGAGCTAGTCAGCACAACAAAATCGGAAACAATACGTCTTTTTAATGTGGCCTACGGTGATACAAAGTGAGTGAGTGAGCGACAGAACGAAAGGATGGATCGATCACGGCGGTGCATGAAAGGTCGCTCCTCAATCTCAGCCTCATGGTCCTTATATTAGATAAGCAGAGACAGAAAAAGATAAGTGGGGTTAAACAAGGGCCAATGCAGAGAAACACACAAATGCAATGAGATCGAATGAGAGAGCGCAATCGAGTGGCGGTGGCGGGAAAACAATTACTCGCACGTGTTCTCTTTTCCTTCTCGTTCTCTGCGATAGCCTCGGTGATGAGGGGATATAATGAAAAAGGAATACGCTGTATTAGCTGAGCGAGAGAGGGACGGGGTAATTTGAGGAGAGGTTAGCCCGAGCTTGTAATCGTAGAACTTCGACGTTTAACCATTTTTTTCTAATTCCTAATTCCTTATAAGTGTGCTGACCTCGAGTGCAGCACCACGTGCACCATCCCTGTTTTGTGAAGTTGAGAAATTAGTTTTATTACCTTTGCGCTCAAAATCAATATCTGCACCAACGAGAGCGGCTGGAGGGGGAAAAAGAGCGCGAATGAGGCGATGCACATGAGGCAAGAAAAGAAGTGGAAAAAAATCTATAACTTATGAATATGTTTTTGGAGAGTGTGTTCGCCAGCACATTGGCAAGATCATTGATTTTAATTAAGAAGACAGACGTCGCTGGGAGATTGTGGTGGAATTCACAATCGGTCGAGTGTCGAGTGTCAATTCGCACATTATGCGTTGGCTTATTAAAGCATGCGCTACTTACAGAGGTATCTCATGTCTGGGTTTGTTGTAGTGGCTGAGACGCGATGAAATATAAAAATTCTTACAAATACCATTTTAAAGATGAGAAAATTGATATTTACAATGAAAACCTACACAGACATAACTGGTCAAGCCACATATAAATATAAGTACTTACACTAACCACAGCTCACCAACACTGGACTGGTAAAGTGTGGGAAAAGACCAGGACGCTATTAATATTTAGATTGACGTCATTTGGTAGATGTTCTTCTCCAGAGCGACTTACAGAAGATCATTTAAGTCTGTATGAATGAATACATCGATTGCAGGTCACCAGGTCACAGACTGAGAATGCCATCAGTCTGAATCTCTGCGCAGGAAGAGATGTAAACGTATTTACATTTACATCCAGAGAACCACCGAACGTACCACCATGAACATTCCCAGAAGACCAACAATAAGCTCTGAGCACTTCTAAAACAATTATATAACAAGAATTTCAACAACAAAGTTTTAAAAACACACAGCATATTTATTTTCTCTATAAAAAGCTATGACTAAATTCTGTTAGCTTTAAGACACCAAATGATGAAATGTCTGAGTGGAGCAGAATAAAAACACCATATGGCCACAGCATATGCCTCTAATAACTGCACTGTTAAGAGCCTATAAATAAGACAAGTAACAAAATGCTTAAAAATCTAAAAATCTGCTCAGGTTGTGGAGGAGACATAAATACAGTCTTCTATTCTATATTCAGCTCTGTAGAACTGAATGGATGCATAGGGGGGGTCATGGAGTGGGTTCATGGAGGGGGGGCATAGGGGGGTTCATGGGGGGTTTCATTTAGGGTTTGTGGGATGGTTCATAGGGGGTTCTTGGGTGGTTTCATTTAGATTTCATGGAGGTACGAGAGGGGATCATGGACGTTTCAATTAGCATTAATGGGGGGTACATGGGGGAGTCATAGGGGGTTTCATGAGGTGGATCTTGGGGAGTTTTATTTAGGGTTCATGGGGGTTTCATTTAGAGCTCATGGGGTACATGAGGGGGTTCATGGAGGCTTTCATTTAGGGCTCATAGAGTTCATGAGGGGTTCATGGGGTGGGGGGGACTTCATAGGGGTTCATAGGGGATTCATTTAGGGTTCTTGGGGTGTTCTTTGAGAGTTTCATTTAGGATTCATGTGGGTTCATCTGGAGTTTCATTTAGGGTTCATAGGGGGTTTCATTTAGGGTTCATTGGTGTTTCATTTAGGGTTCATGCGGTTACATGAGGTGATCATGGGTGTTCATAGGGGGGTTACATTTAGGGGTCTTGGGGTGTTCATGGGAGGTTTCATTTAGGTGTCTTGGGGTGTTCATGGGGGGTTTACGACCGTCTGCAGCTTGGTGTTAATTTGCTAAATTACTTATTTTTAAACTTCTTTAAAAGTCACTGAAAGACAAGTCTGAGAGAGTGAGAGAATCCACAGACCCAGAGGCCTACAAGAGTTGTGACGGTTTTGACACACACAAACACACACACACACACACACACACACACACACACACACACACAAACACAAACACACACACTCACACACACACACACAAACACACATACACACACACATATGCTTCATTCAGCCTTTGGGCAAGTGACTGTCAGAAGGATACAGTGATAAATTGTGAACAAGAATCTTACACTCTCTCTCTCTCTCTCTCTCTCTCTCTCTCTCTCTCACACACACACACACACACACACAACACACACACACAGCTCAGCAACTGATGCTCTAAGAGTGCTCTTAATAGATCCGAATCCTAACTGAATATTAGCTCATTCATACGTAACTGTTCAAAATGACTTACACTAAGTGGACATTTATAAACTACTCTTTAGGCACAACACACTTTATTATTCCTGCAATATGCTGCCCATTAACATCAGGACTGAGAACATTTCCATCATGTCCCTGTCCATATGAAGATGCTGTGCATTACCCTGGTAAACACTTCAAGGTGTGAGAATGAGGCTTTTATTATGCACCGTGTCATTTAATTATACAGACGTCTCTGCGACTCTGTATTTTTATTTTCTACTGTACTGCTATTTGCAATCAAAAGCGCTGATTAGCAATATTGACTAGCAATCAGTTTTAACTGACAGCGTGGACTGTCCTGAGACTATTAATAAGAGATAATACATAAACGTAAACACACACCTTGACTGTTAGCGAGAATCCTGAAGAATACAGAGGGTTCTCTCTGTCCAGTCGGCCATTCACCGTCAACGATCCGCTGATGTAGTCCAAAGCAAACACACTGTTGGTGTTGCCTACGGGACAAAAAGAAAGAAGATAAAAACGCAAAAAAAGCTCATTTATTTGGTGCAATTTGTGTCAAAGTTGTCAAAATATTGGATGAGAAGGTAATGTTCTTAAAATGAAGCTACTCTCTATGCTTTTTATTAAACACTGGATTAGAGAGAACTCTAAACTTACCATTGGAGCACCATTACATCCACAGCAGTTCATTGACTAGACTCTGAGTATCATGGGCTGCAAATTCATGCCATGAGCTCAATTTTTCACTAAGAATAAGTTCCTGAACACCAAGTCACTGCAGGTATGTGACCAGCACAGCTAACGATAATTAACTCTCACAGCGCAATTAAAAAACTGCACCAGATTCTACCCATAAGCTAACAAAGATCCACAACAGGCTAGTCATCTAATCCAGTACAGTTACAGTACATTTGACCTCATCAAACCCAGACTGATGTGATATCATTAGCATTGAATAAACACTTCAGTGACGTGAGATCAGATCGTATGGTTGGTCTTTTCAGGTCACAGTTAAACTCTAGCACGTATATAAAGTGACTGGGGTCAGTTGTATGTTTTAAATTCAAAGTATCTCATACACCAGGACTTTTTATTTTTGGAGACTTCGCCGTAAATTGCGTGTAATACTACAGTCATACTCTATACTCTAATATGATCTTTTCTTACGTTTTATTTTAGCTTTGTTTTATATTTGGGAAGTTTTTAATTTTCCACTGAAAAATTACATTTAAGCTAGTTGTTTCCATGCTTCTAGACTCTCGCCACGACTCGCTAATTATTCACCATATGGAGAAGGAGCTAAGTAGACTTTTCCAGTTCTTTTGCTCACACTTCATCTAGTGAAAATGCATAGCACTTCTCCTCCTTGTCCTCTTTCCCTCCTGCATTCCTCCTATCTCTTCATCCCATAATGGTTTTCGATGGCAGCTCAAGTCAGAGCAATTGTTATGCTAAATTGGACATGACAAAATCATTTTGTCGAAGCGCCGCTACTGAATTGAGACTGTGCGCGTTAGAGCATGCATGGATTCATGCATTTCAATCCAAATTGCAACCATTGTGCAATGGGAAACCCAACAGACCGAGGACGGTGAAAGTTTGGTGTGTGTGTGTGTGTGTGAAATATCTAACACACATTCTGAGCATTCTTGGTCAAACCTGCTTGTTTTTTTTTTTTTAAATGAACACAGTTGACTGCAAACTAGAATCAGGTGACATAACTCTGGGAAAACCAAAACAATTGAAAAACCTAAACGACGATGATCTCAGAATAGAAAGAAGAACATGTTCTAGAGAGAGAGAGGGAGAATATTGAACTTTTAGATGGTGATGTAGAGCGCTGATTACAGTTCAGACTTAGCACAAGCCCTGATAATGCTAAAAGAGTTGATCAGATTTGCCATAGATGCACCACAGATGCACCACAATCCAAAATGACATCTTTGTTAAAAAAAAAAAGGAAAATATTTTAATTAAATCAGTTTGCATACCAGAGAATGAGGGTCTCTTCACCTGATGTTTCAAGCTTTTTTTATTTGGATGATCTTCTAATAAAATTGCACTTACATCAGTCCTTTTTGTCATTAATAACTGATGAATAATAATTGCTGCTTAAAAATAATTACTGTAATTGTGAACATTTCCTTAAACTAAGCTGCCAGATATAATAATAATAATACTAATAATAATAATAATAATAATAATAAGCAGATCATGTGTTAACTTTTAAATGACTCATTTTTTGACTCAATACTTTAAATGACTCAATGACTCTACTTTATTTTGCCATTTTAAACATAAGATGGCAAATCATTTAATGACATAAAATGATTATTTAATAAAAGCACCATATGGAATGTATTGACATTTAATGTATGACATGGGAGACTTTTTGTCTCATAGTGGAAAGTTTTATAATTACAAACAGCTAATAAAGATTCGGATCTTTTTGATCCATGTTATTGACTTCATTACTCTCACGTCACCACACTGACACAAACTATACAGATATACAGCAGCTTGTTAATGCAAAGGTTGCTAGTGTAATGACGTAGCTCTGCCCTCCGATCCAAACACACACTCATACACCCCCACACAGTGACTGCATGTGTAGGAGCTGTGAAATCAATGCCAGTCCCAGTCCATCATCTCCACTGCTAGGCCTAGCTCATTGCTAATAGCAGCCTTTAGCAGCCCTCCTCCACTATCTCTGCGCAGCAGACCGATTTACTACACGAGCCACTCCGTCAAACCTGATCTCAGACAGTCTTACACAGCGGCGTTAATTAGCCTACAGTTACGGGTTAGCAAATGTGCATAGCCGATAGTGATGCTCAGTTGCATTTATCAAGGCAGCCAAGCAACAAATTAGTGGACACGTGATGACTTTCATTATAGCATCAATGGAGAATAGAGCTGTCTGCACTAAAACCTCCAGACAAAATGGGACAAGGGAGGATAGAAGTCCTGTAATGGACTCTTCAATCAACTGATTCGTTTTGTTGCTAACAAATAGGAAACCTTTGGGATTGTTTGAGATCTGTGGTGAAATTCAAGACTGAAGTATTTCCATTGCAGAGACAAGATAAAAACATTAACTAGCTCCAACATTATTGTTTTTTCAATAAATTTTAAAATGTCTAAGCGGTGTTTGGCTTCTGGTTTCTCACAGTTCATAACTTGGCAATTTTGCTCAGAGCAACAGCCCTTATAGTGTTATTGGACTTGTTTAATAGCCCAAGTCTTCTAGTGATTAGTGCAGAACCTGAGCCATTTTGTTCCTGGTGATTCCCTCAGGCCTAACTCCACTGCACATCCTCTTCTGTTGCATGTACCTCATCCTGATACACTTCTACTGCTGTAGATCTTCTCACCTCCAGACCTGCCTGAATAATCCTGATGCTTGGAGCTTCTCATCTTTTACAGCTGTGAATGGTCCCACATGGACACCTTCAAGATGCTTAAAACAAGAATCAACCTCTCTTTACTAGAGAATCTTATCTGAATGCTGCCCAGCTGCTGCTGTAATCATCAAGACTTTCCTGTGCTCATCACAACATCCTTCCAGTGCACTTAGATCTGTTCATATTTACAGTACACAGCTGAACAAAAGTAGAGTTATACAGTAATTCTGCTATCTGGTGTCACAGTTTCGATTCTGAGTCTGGCTTCTCGCAAGGTTCCTCTCATGTCATCTCAGTGATTTTTTCCTTCGTCAGTGTCCCAGCTTGCTCGCTAGTATTGATCTAAATCGACATCTGGAAGTCTATTGTTGACCCAGATCTATGTGCTGGACTGTTCCTTCAACAGTTCTTGACCACTTCATCCTTCTCCGCCAGATGGTTTGATTAGGAGATTGATTAAGAGAGTTTTTCTAATTAATTTAAAATTTTAAGTGAACACTGTACAGCTAGCAAAATGGAGGCAAAGGAACTATTGTTAAAGAGAAGTTGATGGAATGAGTGAACTTCATGCAAGAGCAGAACACAAATGAGGTGACCTCTAATCATCATGGTCATAAGCATGACCTTTCTTTCCTAGCCGTAGTTCCTGGACCATTTGCTACAGATTACGCTAACATACATTGTTTGCAGCATGAAAATATCCATAGTTAAGAGATGCTACTTTTCTTAACATTAACCGTAGTGGCTTCTGAAGCAGATCCACTGTTGAATCCTTATATACACCTTCAGTTTTCACACAGTTACCAATTATCCATTGTTTGCTTCTGTACTTGTTAGCCTGTGTCCTCCGGCTTGCTAGCATGAACCGAGGCCACTCCTGTTTGAATGTAAGGTCTCATAATGGCACAGTGGGGTTGTGTTGACAGAAGTGAGGGCACGAGAGATTAACCTCAGGACAGACTTGTTTTTAGTCGCACTACACTTGGGCCTGGTTGGACCATTGTTGAACTGTGAATGAGGTGAGAGAGGGCTAGTGACAACAAACCAAAGTAGGGAAAAAGACACAGTCCTGTGGGTAATTTTTGAGGATTGAGGCCAGAGGGGGAAGCAAAAAAAAAAAAAAAGGTGGAGGGAAAAAAACCTGGCTACAAATTGAGTCTTGGCGAATGTTCCTTGACATCCTTTTCCAGACTACTGATGAAATAGTTCTTTTCAGCTTGAGATTTCACTGACATACTACAAGACTACAGTAGGGTGTATTCAGTGATTTAATTTTTTTATTCCAGGATAAAAAAATAGACAATACGATCGAAATAATCCTGTAATCTATACCGACTTTTTCATTCCACTTTCATATTATTCTGTGATTTTGTGTAGCTTCGTTTGTTATATAATCCAAACAAAATCAGATTCACTTCCTGGTTGTAGCACTGGAAATGCGAAAAGGTTCCAGTTTGACGAATATTTACACAAAACACTGAGCACTGACTTTGGTAATCATGTTTGAAAGTTTATTCATAAAAATAAACCGATAAACCAGTATCAATCATCTAGGGTGATGTGGGAAAACGTCGCTATTTCCGGCGATCACAAAATTCAAGACTGTATGATGAGTCTTTAATAAAAATGTTCTGTGCCTGTGTAATATATCAACTATAAAGGCTATTAGAACAAAAAAGATAAATAAAAACACCAGGCTGATTAAAGCGACCATTCATTCATTCATTCATTCATTCATCTTCTACCGCTTATCCGAACTACCTCAGGTCACGGGGAGCCTGTGCCTATCTCAGGCGTCATCGGGCATCAAGGCAGGATTCACCCTGGACGGAGTGCCAACCCATCGCAGGGCACACACACACTCATTCACTCACGCAATCACACACTAGGGACAATTTTCCAGAGATGCCAATCAACCTACCACGCATGTTTTTGGACCGGGGGAGGAAACCGGAGTACCCGGAGGAAACCCCCGAGGCACGGGGAGAACATGCAAACTCCACACACACAAGGTGGAGGCGGGAATCGAACCCCGACCCTGGAGGTGTGAGGCGAACGTGCTAACCACTAAGCCACCGTGCCCCCCCTAAAGCGACCATTAAAATGTCAAAAATTTCCTAATGCACCAGTATGAAATCTGTGATATTGGATAAATATCTGGATTATTTTCTAATGTGAACACATCACTGTACGTAGAAGCTGCAAACATCCGATTTTGGTGGAAGGGAAGCGGACAGAATGACGGCTGAAAAACTAATTACAACCAAACAGGACTTAAGATGATGGTGTCAGTCGTTCTACAAATATAGCCGAGTCAGTGAGTACAATATCACAAAACATTTATATACATATGCTCTCCTGACATGTTAATTAGCTTAATGATGAACTTTACAATGTGATGTATGCCATTTTAATAATTGTTTACATACAAAGATACCTTTATGGAGAACTATTGTAGCTTTTTCTCTCTGAAATAAAGGTTAAAAAATCCTGACAGATTTTTGTCACACCGATGCATTACTTTCTAACCAAAGAAACAGCAAAAGCATGCAAATGATATAAAACTGGCTTGTGTACAAAAGAATAGCAACACAACAGTGTTAACGAGTAAATTCTTCATGTGCCGGAACAAATATCAGCTTTCTGTCATATTCCTAGCCAGTCGACGTAATTTTACATTTACGGAAATAAAACTATAATCATTTCAAACTGTGCAACTATGAACATTTGGAGTGCGATCGGAAAGTTCTGTGGCTTTAACCTTGATGGTGAGTCCAATCAAAAACATGTGTTTAGCGGTCAGTCGTACAGAGAGCGTCAATGCATCCATGATGGCACAAAATTGCTTTGTGTGCTTGGCCAGAATGACAATGTAATGCAACAGCCGTGTATTGAACGGCCCGCTTCCCCCTCACCTGTCACTCGCACCTGCAGAGGCGGCGACACTGTGATTATACACATACTGTAGAGACGCGCATGTATGTGCAAACAAACACACACAACAACACACACAGACAGACGTTTAACGATATAAATAACTAACTGGTGTAATAAAGCCAGCACAGATAGCATCCACTACAACATCTAATCTGCATGCGTTCATCATATAATACATGTGAGAACCACTTACGCATGTGTGCACAACATCACAGCACAAGATCGCATAGTTTTTCAGAAGTAACAGAGCAGATCTCAGCCATAATAATAAGCTGCCGGTCTGAAACACCACATGTGCACAATTAAAGGCCATATCTACTAACGTTTAAAAAAATATTAGAAGGCTATTACTAGAACGAGCCACATATTTCTCGTACTTATCGAGGCTGAGGGTAATTACTGACTGTGAAAAAGTGACAAAAGCTTTAGGGTGAAATCAATCAAATCAAATGAAACGTACGGAACGATGAGTTTAATTAAACAAAAAAACTGCAGTCCTGCAGATTTCCAATGAACTCGCATGAAGTTAATCCTGATGCATGAATATGAATATGAACGTGTTTCAAAATGGAAAGTACGCACGCTGCGTAAATGTGTGCACAGACTTTATGCACAGTGGATATGGTGGATATATTTTAAGGGTTTCCTAAAACTGTATTGTTTTAATACTAAATGAGGAGATCTTGCACTGTGGATTGAAAATTAAGCAGAATAGGTTTGAATGTTCACATAAGAGTAATTGCTTAAGAGTAAATAATGTGTGTGTGGTGTGTGTGTGTGTGTGTGTGTGTGTATAGGTCAATACAGAGGTGTGGAACATGGGCAGATTGCCAAAGCTTTCACATTATTGCCAGTAGTGAGCTGGAAAATGAGAAGCCGAGCCATCCACAACTCACACGTGTGACTGAACTTACGCGCACACACATGCACACACACATACACACACACACACACACACATACCCACACACACACAATATTCATGCTTTTTATACCGTAATCAATCACTTATTGATACAGAATGAAGTATGATGCCAAATCTAAATCAAAAGTCACTTCTGAGACGTTCAAAACATTGTTCGGTTTCTAAAGAACAATTATTCCGAGCTTTACGAAGAACCCGCTGTTCTTAGAAATGCGATAAATAATGAAAAAAAAAACGTTTGAGATGCTCAAGGGATTTGCTATTCTGCACGGATGAAAAAAATCCACCACACCCTGTAAGTGCTTCTGTCTGAGGTGTGAGGAGAAGTGAAATATTAGTACTACGTTGTGTCTAATTAATTAAGTGCAAGACACTAATTAGGCTACAGTGCAGCACTGCTGTGTAGGAACTGATGTCAGAAACCTCATTAAAATGGGTTGGAACCATTTAGTGTTTTATCCAATGTGTTTGTCTTCACCATACAATAATGGACCACCTGCTTTCACTTTAAAACCTGCACACACTTGACACCACACACACACACACACACACACACGCGCGCGCGCGCGCTCACACACTCTTCAACTCTGGGTTTAATCAGGTGGAACATGAGTGCAGCACTTTCCAAGCCCTCGGTCAGGCTAATGCAAGGTTTGCTGTTCGTTTAATTAGCTTCATTTCATCAGATTTGGAAAGGTGTAATGTGTAGCGTTCAAAATTTCATGGTTTATGTTCTATCTTATGGATGTCCAACTCAAGTGTGGCATTGCTTTTGGTTTTCTGCCTTTTTTTTAAATACCTGATATTTTGAAAATACCGAAAATGTCTTCCTTGTGATGGCAGGTGTGTTTAAACAGGAGTGCAGTCAGTTTTCGTCAGAGTGTGTGTACATTTATGTGGAGTGTATAAACAACCTGAAAATGCTTCGTGTAATTTGAAAATGTGAACCAGAAGGCACAGATTACGGGCCTTTATATAGATATTCAACTGAGCAACAGGCAAACACTCATGCAAAAGTATTGGAACAGGTGAATGGCTTCTATTCTTGTTTCCATGTGCGCTTTGTTAGATTGACTGTTTAAACAGTTTATAGCTATGTATGTCTGCTCTTGGTTTGAACAGGTTCACTGATCTTTATTGATGGTGTAACTCATGATGGTAGAAGTCTACAGAAGTATTCTGACAATTTACAGAGAAATGGATCCAATCTGATTAGGAGGAGCTTCATGATGCAGGAAGACATCAACCCAAAACACACTGCAAAACACCAGAGGACTTCATCAGGGGAAAGAAAATTGAACGTGAACGTTTTAGACCATGTCAATCATCAGATCTTACACCAAAACAAAATGAGCAGCATTTCACCCCCTGAAGAGGAAAATGAGAAGGGATTAAAATGAAGGGAGGAAAAAAGCCACGGTTCAACGGTTCGTTGATGACAGTGGGTCGTATGCTGGATGTGGTTAATAATATTAAAATAACCTTATAGACGATACATTCCAATACTTTTGCTCCCAAAAATGGTCTGTTAACAAAGGTGCCATGTTTTGATGTAAATATCAGGAAATGAAAGCTGATAAATAATTATATACTATAACAGTTATTTATTTATTTATTTATTTATTTAGAGAGATCGAGAGCGAGAGAGAGAGCTAAACTATTACAGACTTCAGCTGATATAATAGAATAAACGCCCAAGCACAATTGTTATAGGCATTTCTGCTTTTGGTCTAAATTTTAAATTGGTTATTTGAACTGAAACAGATTATACTAAAGACACACAGCAGATCAAGGCCATTTCTGAAAGGCTTTACTCAACAGTGACGCAGCAGTGAATTGAAAAGTGGAAAACACGGCTGTGCGTGTCTGCCAGGATGTGGATTAAAAATGAAAGCTGTGTCTGTTTTAGTGATCACGATCAGAGAGAATCTGTGAGAGACACAGACAGTCTCTGCCACACAATTTATTAGTTGGGTCATAAGGCAACTCTCTATCCAGAACCCTCAGAACCCAGGAGAGATAATCAAAGCCATGAAATAGACTGTGATCTCTGACCAGCCTGTATAAAAAAAGCTTCATCTGTATTCTTTACGACAGGTGCACAGATTATTTAACTCATCAGGACCGAATCCTTGACCTGGCACTAGATGTCTGAATGCATGTGACATATCGATGCTCTAATAGACAGGATTGTGTTGTTTCCTTTACATATTTGAAGCATTTCTGCTGTCAGAACCCTGCTGGATTTGAACAGATCATGATGCAGTGTGTAAGCTGTATGATTCTCTGGATGTGGCACAATGTAAGAGCAGCTTTGGGAAAAGTAACAAGATTCCATTAAAGATAAGATTAAAAAAAAAAAAAAAAAACGCTGGAATGGTTCTTTTCAGTTATCGCACAAATGCTTTCTGAGAAAGAATGGAAAAAGTAGATTTTCCAGATCACACACACGCTGCTGCCAGCAACAGTCACAGATTCCTGCCTCTAAATAGGCTGCACAAAGAAAGTGGCAAATGAGCCTCTGTGTGTATTGATGTTAATGTGTGTGTGTATGTGTGTGTGTGTGTGTGTGTGTGTGTAGGATTAGTGCAGCTATCAGGATTGAGTCCAGTCCTCTTGTAGCTAATTGAAAAGCTACAGAGTGGTTAGATAAAGATCCTGTAGAAGAACATGTTGTAGCTAAAGCTGGGTTATACTTATATGTGTGTGTATATGTGTGTGTGTGTATATGTGTATATATATATATATGTGTGTGTGTGTGTGTGTGTGTGTGTGTGTGTGTGTGTGTGTGTGTGTGTGTGTGTGTGTGTGTTGTGAATGTCCAGGTATGGCTGTGTGCACATATAGTCACGCTAAAAGGAAAGTTAGGCATACTCAGAGTCAGAGTAAACAGAGTGAGTATTTTTCTGTTACATTTATAGCTCACATTTTTTATCTGTTATATTTTTTTAATAGCCTTTAATAGACTTTAATAGACTTAAACAGTAGAGACCTTAGATTAAAGCACATTTTTCCCCATGCACATCCTGTATCCTTACGTGTCCTTGCGTGCCAGTTTCACCAATAGCCACAGCACCCAAGATAGCTGGTTATTTTTGATATCCGTCACTGACACCGAGGTGTATAAAAACCAACAGTATTTACTGCTGTACCGGACAAAGAGACCGACCACATGAAGCAACTTGATACCTGCACTATAACTACACTCATATGTCTGACAAAAGGGACAATTTTGTTTAGAATTGGCACTAACTGCTCTTACTGTACACATCTGTAATCATACTGTAAGCACAGATGCCTTTCATTGGCTAAGGTTACTCTAATTGAGACAATTACAGTTGAGAACCTATCATTACCACAACCATGTGACCGAGTGTCTATGATTTTAACATGTGATCTCACAGAGATCGGATGCACATTCTGTAAAAAAAATATTCAACTGATTCAGCAGGGTTGTCAAGGACAATCCCGTGAAAGTAGTCGTTTTTCTCCTTCTATGGATATTAACAGGAATCACTACAGTCAAGAAGGCAGCATGTCTTAAACTCCATTCTCATGTCCTTACGAGTCCATTCTTTAAGCTAACTAGAGCAGAACAGAAAGATAAATCCATTCTTCAAAGTCATGATATGGAGAAAAACCTGAAGGCTTTCCAACAAGGCTGGGATTTGAACTCAGAACCATGTGGTCAATAGTGCAGAACTCTAACTGTGAAGATACCACTCACTATGTAAATGTGATCCTGATGGGAGCTGAGAAACTCAAATCCTCCTCTTATCTCCTGCTGGAGGCCAGGCTGATTTCACTAGGCTTTAACGTTAGCCCTTAAGGCCACTGTAGCTGAAAGGGTTAGCAGGTTATATCTGGGAGAGTTTTTCTCTTTTTGGGGGAAACTCATTCTCCTGTGGCACTTCATCATGTATTCATCAGACATGAGTGCACTTTGAAGACCCTTTTAAGACTGCCAAGAGGATGGACACACAAATCGCACATCTGTTACGCCTTTCTCTTACTATTGGAATGCACGTGCAGACACACACACACACACACACACACACACACACACACACACACACACACACACACACACACACACACACACACACACACTCAGCACAGAAAGAGCTCAGAGGGTCACAGCTATGACATTGTGCCAGCAGCACCATACATACTCATACAATTTATACTCTCTCTCTCTCTCTCTCTCTCTCTCTCTCTCTCTCTCTTACTCACACTACTCCTTATACCTACTTTTTCCTTCTGTAAAAACTTTAATCCAAATTGACTTACAAGTGAACCTCAATCAGAAGATCAGAACCCTGAAGTCTGAATCAAACAGATGTACAGCTAGAAGCTTTATGCAAATTATTCCAAATTTACATAATGCAAAATCAAATGTTATCCAGTTTGCTAACTTTAACTAAACTCACCAGATCATAATCTGATAATCTTTAATTTATTAAGAAAAGGAGGTGTGTCCTCTGTGCCTGTTAGTAAAGGAGGTGTGGCCTCTGTGTATATTAGTAAAGGAGGTGTGGCCTCTGTGTCTGTTAGTAAAGGAGGTGTGGCCTCTGTGTATATTAGTAAAGGAGGTGTGGCCTCTGTGTCTGTTAGTAAAGGAAGTGTGGCCTCTGTGTCTGTTAGTAAAGGAGGTGTGGCCTCTGTGTCTGTTAGTAAAGGAGGTGTGGCCTCTGTGTATATTAGTAAAGGAGGTGTGGCCTCTGTGTCTGTTAGTAAAGGAGGTGTGGCCTCTGTGTCTGTTAGTAAAGGAGGTGCAGCCTCTGTGTCTGTTAGTAAAGGAGGTGTGGCCTCTGTGTCTGTTAGTAAAGGGGGTGTGGCCTCTGTGTATATTAGTAAAGGAGGTGTGGCCTCTGTGTATATTAGTAAAGGAGGTATGGCCTCTGTGTCTGTTAGTAAAGGAGGTGTGGCCTCTGTGTATATTAGTAAAGGAGGTGTGGACTCTGTGTATATTAGTAAAGGAGGTGTGGCCTCTGTGTCTGTTAGTAAAGAAGGTGTGGCCTCTGTGCCTGTTAGTAAAGGAGGTGTGGCCTCTGTGTCTGTTAGTAAAGGAGGTGTGGTCTCTGTGTCTGTTAGTAAAGGAGGTGTGGCCTCTGTGTCTGTTAGTAAAGGAGGTGTGGCCTCTGTGTCTGTTAGTAAAGGAGGTGTGGCCTCTGTGTCTATTAGTAAAGGAGGTGTGGCCTCTGTGTCTATTAGTAAAGGAGGTGTGGCCTCTGTGTCTGTTAGTAAAGGAGGTGTGGCCTCTGTGTATATTAGTAAAGGAGGTGTGGACTCTGTGTATATTAGTAAAGGAGGTGTGGCCTCTGTGTCTGTTAGTAAAGAAGGTGTGGCCTCTGTGCCTGTTAGTAAAGGAGGTGTGGTCTCTGTGTCTGTTAGTAAAGGAGGTGTGGCCTCTGTGTCTATTAGTAAAGGAGGTGTGGCCTCTGTGTCTATTAGTAAAGGAGGTGTGGCCTCTGTGTCTGTTAGTAAAGGGGGTGTGGCCTATGTGTCTGTTAGTAAATTAGGTGTGGCCTCTGTGTCTGTTAGTAAAGGAGGTGTGGCCTATGTGTCTGTTAGTAAATTAGGTGTGGCCTCTGTGTCTGTTAGTAAAGGAGGTGTGGCCTCTGTGTCTATTAGTAAAGGAGGTGTGGCCTCTGTGTCTGTTAGTAAAGGATATACACATATAATACATATACAGCAAATATGGTAGCCTAAGAAAAGAAGGATATATATATATTTTACATTTTAAGAGTATATTATGTAGAAAAAACAAGTAATAATAATTAGTAATAACATGCTAGTAATAATAATATTTTCTGATTTACTCTTCTTGTTATATTAGAAACAACTTTGACACATACTTCCATTCCAAGTATTGAGTTTTTCAGAAAACCCATTATTATTATTATTTCTCAAAGCCTATTGATTTATATTTTGGCCAACAGAGGAGAAAATGAGTTTCATTTTCTATTTAGAAACAACTACAGTGCATACTCCATCAACTTTTATTCTCTCTCTCTGTTTCCGGTATAAATTACGATCACGTTTTCTATGAAGCATTGGTAAAACTTTTTACCTATCCTATAATTGTCATTTCAGAGCAATTCATTGTTTAAAGTATTTAAAAGTCTTGGGCATGAAAAGCATTTCAAAACAAAAATAAAGACTGATAAAGCTCAGTGGTCATGATATTACCGCATCATCAAGTCTTTAATGTCATGGAACAACCCAATCCCAGAGTTTTGACACCAGCACCATTCTGGTGTTGGAAGATCTCTATTCTAAAGGACTGTCTTGCTTTAAGGTAAAGAAGCACAACAGCACGCCTGGTGGACCAGCACAGTTTAATGATTTCCCCATCCAAAGGCAACTGATTCAACAGTATGTAAACACCAGGTTTAGTTGAATTGTCTAAGTGAGAAAATCACCAAAACTCTGCTTAGACTACAGCTCTCCAGCACTGGAGTCTACCCGCTGTTTCACCCATAGTTCAATACTCAGAGAAAATTTTCCACTTGAAATGCTGCAAAGTCATCTCATAATACTCTGAAGTAGACAGAGAGCAGCGGGAGCAGCACAGAGAGTCAAAACTCACCTCTGAAAATCAAGTGCAATAGTTTTTAAGAAAAAAAAAACCTCTTTCCATGGGAGAGAAATGTACTGTATAGAATTGTATTTAACATGTAGTGGGGTCTGATCCAATCTGAATCACACTAAGTGTATGATTACCAATGTGATTATACAACAAACGGCTTATCAACAACCTCTTGCTGCACTCAGTGAGGAAAAGCGAGGGAAAGCGTGAGTCAGACAGAAAGCAAGGGTGCCGGATATGCTAATCTCTACTCTCTAGCTCGTTAACACTCATCGCCCTGGCAATTAAAAATGCATTTATCTTAATTACTCAACTAATAATACGAGTCCCTGAGGACATGCACTCCCACAGAGGACACCCAGGAACAAACATGCAAGTACACACACGCACACGCACACACACACACACACGCACATGCACACACACACAATAAATGGTACAAAAAGGTGATTTAAGGCCACTCAGCCACACTCACATAAAATAGCATTAGAATCCACATCCTATGATTATAATTATAGCATCTGTCTGCCTGTATGAGTGTGTGTGTGTGTGTGTGTGTGTGTGTGTGTGTGTGTGTGTGTGCGTTTGAGTGTGTGTTTGAGTGTGTGTGTGTGTGTGAGAGAGAGAGAGAGAGAGAGAGAGAGAGAGAGACAGAGAGAGACAGAGAGAGAAAAAAAGAAACTTTCTATAAAATATAATAATATTAGATAATAAGCTCTAGAGTCTGTATTATTAACATCATCTAACTCACACTTAAGATCACAAAATATATTCAAAGCAAGCAGCAGAACAAAATACAAACTAAAATCAACATCAAAAACAAAATAAAAGGACAGGAGAGTCTGCCAAACACTCAGGTCTAATGTGTTTCTGTCAAAAAAAAAATCTGTGTGTTTTCATTTTTATTGATTTATTTATTTGGTCTTTTTTTAGGCTGAAAAACTGACATGTTAATAAAAGAAGAATAGTGAAGGTTCAGAGCAAACACCTACATTTATTGTAGAATATATTTCTTGTCCCTTTTGTGCAAAAATTCAGGCAGGTGAAATCTAACACACTGTTTCCTCAGCCTTTAGGTAAAGCACATGCTGCCTGATCTCCTGAGCTGCTTGATAAAGCAAAACCCTACACAGCTGCATCTTTCTCACTTTTTTAGTATTTCCTCTGCTCATGTGTACTCAGGATATCACCCAGGTTTCATATCAGGACTCAGGTAGATCTCCTACGATTCACACCGCTCATAGGATGACCACAACAAGATGCTCAGTGCTTCACAGGTCTTGAGGGACTATTAATGTTTCTGGTGCAATTGATTTTGCCATTATGCAGGATTGTGTTTGGGGAAATTACATGTTGTTTTCAGCATAAAATACTCTTAATAATATGTTACTCTCTCTCTCTCTCTCTCACACACACACACACACACACACACACACACACACACACACACACGAAAAAAACAGATTTTGCTGTTGTGTTCCTACTAGGATGTCCACAGTAATCCTACTCCTAAAGGAAATTAAAAACGACTCAAGAGTAAAAATCACAAACTCAGACCAAGCATGAGAGTAAAACTCACCACTCCCACTAACATGAGAGTAAAACTCACCACTCCCACTAACATGAAAGCCAAAAATACCTGATTTCATGACTATTTGGATGGATCTGTTGCACATCTGTACCTTACTGCTCTCATCTAAATTCCCCAATCTTCCTTTTCTAATCTCTTTATTCCTGTTTTCTCTCCATCCTTCATGTTAGGAGTCAGCAGTAATGGAAAAGCTGCTATGAAATATTCCTACCTACATCCAGAGAAAGGTCTCTCTCTCTCTCTCTCTCTCTCTCTCTCTCTCTCTCTCACACACACACACACACACACACACACACACACACACACACAAACAGTCTCTCCACACCCTGCCTCACTGATTCCTCTTGAACTTCTTTTTCTAATCTGTGTCATGTTTATAGCAGTGAAAGGATGAAGTTTGGAAGATGCTTTAACCATCTGTGCTTTTTGTGTTTTCAGACACACACACACACGAGTATATGTATTCATATATTAAATCATTTCTAAACTTAATAGCACCTTTGAAATGCTGTGATTCTCAATAGTTTCTTCATCTAAGGCTGCATGTACATATTTCTGGCCCAGAAATGAGCTCTGCCTATGATAGAAACATCTCACATGGGACACACACTTTAAAATAAGTCATGAATATGGCTGTAAAGAAGACGTTAAAGCTTGCCGGCTTAATTCATTGCAGTATGCAAAAGGCTATAAAAATTACAAACAGCCCCTTTAAATTTTACTGACAGGAGACTCCAGGTGACTTCACCATGTGAGTCAGAAGTCAAAAGAGTCCTGCATTATGTATGCAATATCATACACATAACACTCCTGAATCCAGTGTAA
The DNA here is from genome assembly GCF_030014155.1 of Tachysurus vachellii. Taxonomy (NCBI): domain Eukaryota; kingdom Metazoa; phylum Chordata; class Actinopteri; order Siluriformes; family Bagridae; genus Tachysurus; species Tachysurus vachellii. The sequence goes on along the minus strand of NC_083465.1, from coordinate 3,421,902 downwards.
TTTTCACTTTTATGAGATCACGGTAACGTATATTGGTTGGATTTTATCAGTCAATAGTGTCGGTCCTGGATGTTGAATATCGTTCTCTCACATAAACCATCCAAAACAGAGTGTGTTTGAAATGCAGCAGCGCACCATGTCCTTGAATGTGGACATTTGCAGCCACATCACACATATCGAATCCCTCATTCTGACTTGCAGTTTGTCGGAAAAATAAATGCAGACTGGACAGAGTGAAGGATGGAGTGCATTTTGTATGAGCTGACTGATAGGAGTAATGAGTATGATGTGGGGAACAGCAGTACTTTGCCGCAGCATTAAATCATTTGACCAGACTGGAAGAACAAACACACTCTTAACTCACTGGCTTAACCTCCTAACACAACATGCATCATATTAAAGGAGTGGTTTGTGAGTTTTAAAGCTCCTTATTGCCTGCAAGGTGAACTGTAATGAATACTTTGACAAGCCTTCACCTCCCTTCAATCGACCCTGTGAACTCTGTTGCAGCTGAGCGCCTCTTGTTCAGCTGGGGGTGGAGCTCATTTCCAGGCTGAAAACAAAAAAGGCTGAAATGAAGAAACAAAACATAACCATCCATCCATCCGTTTTCTGTAGCACCGATCCTACACTGGGTCAAAGCGGGGGACACCTTGGACAAGGTGCCAGTCCATCTTATCATCGTCTTAGGAGAAAATAGAGAAAACCCTTGAAGCACAAGTGAAGCTTGACGGAGAAATCGAACCCACAATATATCCACGTTAAATAAATACAAAAAAAATACAACACTGGAAAACTGTTGTGCTATAAGAGAAATATGTGAAACAAATATCTGTGGCATCAGATCCCTTTACCGTAATATTTGCTAAAATGCTATGTTCCCTATCTTGTGTGTCACATCAAAAGCCACCTGAAAAAGGCTTCACATAGTGCAATTTTGGACTTTTCAAATATATGACAGTGTGAAATGCAAAGGTGTTTGTGCACTCAGATTTGCTTTTTTTTTCTTTCCCCCAGATCTCGACCACAGCAAAAAAGAAAAGAAAAAAAGAAAGAAAATGCATTTAAAAAATTTCCACTCCCCTGTTGCTGACAGTTTGACAGGTATCAGTGGTGAGCGATTCAAACCATTCATTCACATTTTTCACACTGACATTTCTAGGAATCCAACAGAAATGTAAAAGAAATGTTAGATGCCATAATTAGCTTCATTAAGCACTGTTTGCTTGTTCGTGAGCGGAAACGTAGCCCATGTGGCACGTCCGTTGGAGTTATTACACTGTGACCTTCATGTGTAAGAAGAATAAAAATGACAAATCATACACAATACTAGAAAATTTCACTTTGTTACCTATCCAGTATTTTACAAAAGGTTTTCTGATTTTTCTTCTTGCTAAATACAGCAAAAACATTTTTTTAGTGATAATCGGTTAGACAGCAAATACAGTTGTACTGCTCTTCACTGATATGTAATGTTATGACACTAAATAGCGTTTCCCAGACCGCCATCGAACACGTTACAGAAAGTAGCCTGGAGAAACACAGATTGAATGCATTTTGGTTGTCTAGGTATCGACTACTACACCGATGATGGTATGTCATGTACAGTGGAGTAACAAAAAGTAAAGTCCTCCTGGAAAGTCATAATTATGATGTCAAGTGCTTTCAGCGAGATGGAAATGTACCTGCTCTTAATTAAAAGGAAAAAAAACAGCATGTTTTTTTTAGTTCTATGTCTAGAAAATAAAGAACAGTGAAAGAATGTGTGTCAGGTGTCTTTTGCTTTTTTATGTTTTTGAGCAATTCATAAAGGTTCTGTAAACTTTAAGGTTTTGCTTTATACCGTAATAATAACTGCAATCAGCATCTGAGACGCGTAAACGTTCGATTTCAACAAATTTTACAGATGGTGCGTCTGCTGATTCCAGCACGTTATCTTACTGACACGCCGCCAACTAGAAAACTCTGAGCATCATAGCAGGATTCAGTGGTGAATCAGAACTGTATTAGTTACTGTATCATGCAGATTAAGATTAAGATTCATTTTCTTCTTTCCGTAGAGGTATTCTAAAACCAGAACTTCTATTAATGCATCTTCATCCTCCGGAGGGTCAAGAGATTCATCTCTCATGCATTTTAATTAGAACAAGAATGTTCAGGACTATAACAATATTCAAAAATGCTTTGGTGCAGATTTGGTCAACAAAAATGCAATGAAACTGTTGAATGTTATTTATAGTTGTAATGTTTGTAATGAACAGAGGGAAATAATTAATAATAAAATATGATTAATAATGTGTAGGTGCAGCTTCAAATCTGGAGTCTCATTACAGCAGAGATGATGATAATGGAATATGGAACAAAATCAAATGGTTATCCAAACAAGCCAAAAATGATCTAACCAAAAGCTTGCATTGCAGCTCATAGAGTGTTATTTTGTCAAAGCCATTAGAGATATTATTAATATTTGGCCTATTACTGATCCATCATGCGTTGATGGGTGTAATGTGATAACTCAGCATCTCTCAGTCTTGATTTCCCAATGAGACTCCATGCTTGTGACACCTCTACTATTGTCCAAAGACTCTGAGAAGAGAGAATCTCGTAGAAGAGCCGAGGATCTCACTGACCTGATACAACGGTGTATCCGATGCCTCGAGGTTTGCCAAGATCCTGATCAATCGCTCTGATCTTACGCACCTCAAAACCCTGTACACACAGAACAAGAGACGGTAAGTACACACACACACAGACACACAAACGGAAAGTACCTCTAGAGCAGCAACATCTCAGTGGAACAGTTTTCAGAAGAAACTTTTGTGCTGTACTTCCTCAAGAAGTTAAAATCATTACAGACATTTTCTTAGAAATCATTTGGGTATTATAGACCAGGATGGCTCCTATATATAGATAACATCAGAGAGCAGGTAAGATGGTAGATGAATATAAAGAGCATTATACAGTCCAACCACTTCTAGTGCACAAATAGAGTTTGCCCATTAACCTGCTGGTTGCACCTATGCTGGAATTCATGCAAAGCACGTCTGCTTTCACCCTCAGATCCATTCACAATGTCAAACTTCAACATTTCCTCTTCCAAGAGGCACAAATGTACTCACACACTGATTCACTACATTCCTGTTGGGCCTTATTATAAAACAGTTCATTCTCAGCAAGAAGACAAACACCTTAGCAGAGCGACTTAAAGAAAACAGGTATTTTATTAGACAATTTATCAATTGGAGAATATATCCAGATCTTGAATAGACCTATTCTATTGTATACATATATCTCTGTATACACATACATACAGAGACTTTGATTATTCAGGGCTATTGGTTGCTGCTCATTTTATGATTTCTCTAAAGATTGTGCCAAAATTCCATAAAAGACAAAAGACAAAATCCCTGCTTAAAGGTCCACTGTGTATGTGTGTGTGTGTGTGTGTGTATGTGTGTGTGTGTGTGAGTGACAGAGAGAGAGAAGATTGAACCATTTAAGAAGTCTTTTATCATGCATCATAAGTACTAAAAGAGCAGCCTGCACAAATTACAATTCAATTTACCTTGCTGAAAGATAAAGAGAGATGGAGGGGGGGGGGATTAAGTGAAAGAAAAAGGTTCAGGAAAGGGAAATGATGCTGAAATTATATGAGATCCTTTCCTGTGTTGTCCACACATGTACAGTGCTCACTCAGCCAAATGCTTCTCTCTCTCTCTCTCTCTCTCTCTCTCTGGAGACAGAGTATGACAGCCAAATAGTGTTTGACACTAAAAGGCTTGAAATGTCAATTTAAAGACCCCGAAACACAAAACAACAGTTTAGATACTTCACCAACATGTGTGTGTGTGTGTGTGTGTGTGTGTGTGTGCGTGCGTGCCTTTCAATGCTAAAAGCTGAAATTCAGATTTCATATAAATTTTTTGATTTTAAAACCAAATGTATTCTGGTTAGAGTGCAAACAATTTTCCGTTCAAATACTTTTGGAGGAGTCTTTTTTTTAAATCCTTGTTCATTCCCCTTCATCGCTATTAATGTACTTAACTAGCAAACTAGCCAGATATACAGTTTCTGTGCAGCACAATGGAGCTTCTACATGCTTGGTGGGCTAGATAATGTATTTATCATTTGTCTTTTCTGGACACATCAATTTGTTACCATTTGAATACAATATACAACAGCGCAAGCAATAACAAAATAAAAAGGAAATGGTGTGCAAACAGATTTGTTTTAGTCTCCAGTAACTGTTTAACATTTAACTGTTTAAAAGAAAAGTAGTTTTTAATGGAGTGAATTCAGGCTTTAAGGGACTAGAGTTAAAGCAAGAGAGGATTTGGCAACCCATATCACACATTTGTCATAGAAGATTTTCCTCAGTCAGAGAGCCAAGAATCAGCCAGCATGGAAACCCCCATCTCTTTCTCTCTCTCTCTCTCTCTCCCCTCTCTCTCTACCCTCCCCCTCTCTCTCTGACCTTGATTGAATGTATCAGCCAGTCACCAACTCTCATTTCTGTCACATACTGTTAATATTCATGCAAATAGAAATTCTGACATTTCACTACAGCAAGACAAGTGTGTGTTTGTGTGTGTGTGTGTGTGTGTGTGGGTGGGTGGGTGTGTGCTTAAAAATCCTCTACTAACCTAATTTTACCTCACAGACAAAATAGATACAATTCTCTATACAAATACTTTTTCTGCCTTTACACCAAACCTAGTCATTCGTTATTAGACATGTCTGGTGGCTGAAGTTTCCTAGTTTAGTTTTTGCACCGGAGCGACAAGGCTAAAGGATCTTTATGGCCTCCATTTTAATATCATCATCAGCATTGCTTGTGTGGGTTCTGACACCATCCATTAAAGGAATCACAGAGATAAACGCAGCAGAGATGGCCATTTTCCCCCTGGGTGTTTCGGCAGGAGTACGTAGGCGTGTGCACTAACCAGCGGTGCTTCCTCCTCTACATTGGTGCTGTAGGGCAGGTTGGTAAAGATGGGGTCCATGTCCTGAATGTCAGAGAGAGTGATGGCCAAGTTAGCCAGACTGGAGAGAGGACGAAGTTTGTCCTGGTCCTGTAGTAGAAATAAAAATAAGCAGACACAATGAGCACAAGGTAAATGTAAATAAAGAACTGAAAATAAAAAGCAATTCATTATACACCAAACAGCCATCAGAATTTTAAATGAATCCTAAATGAAAATTATTTGTTCTAGTTTATTTGTTCTACTTATGTAGCACGATTGTGTTCATGCAAGCCTGAACATTTTCTGTGGTGATATTTATTCTTCAACATCACCACGTCTTTTTCGTTCTGTTATTGTGAAGAAGCAATGTTTTACTTTACATGGTTAGACTGATAATACAATAGGTGAGGGTTTGTGTCAATACCGTGGCATTGACAGTGAGCTGGTAGGCACTTGTAATTTCATAATCTAGACGTCTCGACACAGTGACGATTCCTCGGGCTCCGTCAATTGAGAAGAAGGGAGATGGAGGCTGGAAAGAGAAAAGCACACTTCCCCCTGTGCCTTGGTCCGGATCTGTAGCATTGACCATGAAGATTGACGTTCCTACAGGTGTGTCCTTTACTCACAGAAAAGAAGATACAAAGCATTTAAATTAGTTTCAGGTTTGTGCTATGGTGCAATAATTCAAATCATTAGGCTATGACGCAAAAAGTAATTGCTAAACAGTGAACGATAAACTATGCGTGCTGCAGAATTTACACTATCACACTACACACAAAAGCACATATGTGACAAAAGTCAGGAAATTCTTTGCTTATTGGAACTGTGAGTATCCGTCCTTTAAGAAGTTAGGATTAGGAAAGATTCAAATAAACGATAACAGCGAGAACATAAAAGAGCATGAAGCAAAAGATAGAAGAGATGAAAAGAAAAGAGGATTAGAAAAGAATCAAAAGATATGGGATGTGGCTTAGGCTCTAACCATAAAACACCAAGCCAACTAAACTCACTGAAGCCCCAAAGCAGGACGCAGTGTTCAACAGTCAGGGCTTTGCTAGTAGAAAAGGAGATTCAGTTGAGAACTCCAGGGATCCAAACCAGAGAGATAACCTAATGACGTTTATCATATGTATCTCATTAGCTCAATGACAGTGACGTTCAGCACATGTCTGTGTCAGTTTGGTAAAAATATATTTTTTATTAAAGTGGTAATGCTAAAGTGTATTATTAGCAGAGAAGTTATTTTTCACCATTTTGGAAAGTCTCTGTCCTTAACATCACCATTTGAAATTTAAATAATAATATACATAAACATTACATCCAACTTCATCAAACATTACATCCAATCTTGCTATATCCTTGCACAACGATCTGATCTCCCCTTCAGCCACAGCTCGCAACCTTGGGGTAACCATGGACAATCAACTGTCCTTTTCCTCTCATGTTGCTAATGTGACTCGCTCCTGTCGGTTTCTTCTCTACAACATTAGAAGGATTCGGCCATTTTTGTCCACACAGGCTGCTCAGGTACTTGTTCAGTCTCTTGTCATTTCTAGACTGGATTACTGCAACGCACTGCTGGCAGGTCTACCTATGAACGCAATCCGTCCTCTGCAAACGATTCAAAATGCAGCTGCCCGGCTTGTCTTCAACCTGCCTAAGTTCTCGCATACCACCTCGCTGCTGCGATCCCTCCACTGGCTTCCGGTTTCAGATTCAAAACACTGATGCTGGCCTACAAAGCCAAAAATGGACCAGCTCCCTCTTACCTCAAAGCCCTCATCACTCCTCGCACCGCAACCCGCACCCTACGATCTACCAGCACTGCTCGACTGGTTCCACCATCTCTCTTTTTTACACGCAGATTCAAGCAAGGAAGGAAGCCAAACTGAGAGCATTGAGAACTAGCTTACATCTCACTTGGATGTAGGAATTTCAAGGAATGTCAATATTATAGGCTGAAAATCCATCGAACGATCATACAACAGCAATAACAGGTATAAACAGAGGAAATCCAGGAGAGATGTTTGCACATAAACATGATCTTGTAAAAGAAAGAAAAAATACAAGGTTTTAAGAAAAGTAGTGAGAATTAATGTGTCCCATGTGATACATGAAGCATAAAAAAAGACACCAAACACTGTAAAATAGCAGAGACAAAACATCTATAACCATGTGCTGGAGAACAAAAGGCAGCGAGTGAGGGCACATCTAATAGCCATTAAGAAGTGCAAATACAACTGGGACTCCCTGGACTCTTTCAACTGGAGGCTTGGTGTATAATAATGTGAGTGAGATTATTCCTCTAAGCACTTTGAAAGACTGGCAGGCAGAGAGAGGGAGAGGGAGAGAAAGTGTAGAGGTAAAGATCTCAGTCTGCATTAAGGATGACGGATTTGTGAGCTTCGCCAGCGGAAAGCCTCATGGGGAACGGTTGGCAAAAACACTGAGGGTCAGTGGGGTCATAAAAGACAGGCGATCCAATCCACTGACTCAGAGCATGCAGCATTGGAGCTTGGCACAGGCTGAGAGATGATGTAGTTTGAGGTTAGAAGGTTAGACTGGGAGGGGTGAGACATCCGTCTTAGTGGCAAGTGGCCCTCAGAACATCACGGGACTTTATTACAGAGAGTGAAGGCAGACCTGATGACCCACTACTCTGTGCTCAAACTCATTTATATGTTGGATGCTGCCCAATGAACTCACTTCATAATTACAGTCATCTCCAGTTTTCCAAACCTCCCACTTATTCATGTCATTAGAAGAAAGCTTTAGGGTTTTTTGTGCAGATATGAGGTTAATATCAGTGTGGAACTGATACACTGTTGGTTAATTCCAATTTAAAGCCAGTACTCATAGTATCTATGCAATGGTGGAGAAAATCAGAAGACCGGGTGTCAGACAGGAAAATTGTGTGTCTCGCCAATTCATTTTCAATTTTTTCCTTCTCTTGTGGTGAAAAACACAATCCAAAAACATACTGAGCACAGTAAAGTTCTGAATGAGATCACAACAGACAGCAAATATTCTAGACAGTGTTTTTTTAGTAAAGTACTGAATTTGATCAGTTCAGAATCCTGGACAGAACATATTATGTAGAAAGGTATGGAATTGGTTAGGTCAGCACCATGGACAGCACACAATCTATAGTAAAGTACTAGATATAATACTTCAGAACCATGGACAGCACACGTGCTATAGTGTATAGAATAGTAACATACTGTACAGTGTGTTTCAGGGCAATGGAAAAGGCATGTGTTACACATCATACTACAGCATAACAAAGTACTTACTTCGCTTTCATTAGTAGACACCACATATTCTATACAGAGAAGTGTAGTAAAGTACTTATTGTAACATATTGTTGAGAAAAGTACTAAATTGGATAGTTCAGCACACAGCATATTCTTGGGAATTTAGGGTTAGGGAGTTAGGGTTAGGGTACTTTGATTATAGTGAAGTACTGATTTGAATAGTTCAGCACCATGCACAGAGCTTATTGTGGAAAGATACTGAACTGGATTATTCAGCACCACGCACAGAACATATACTGTAGTGAGGTACTGAATTGGATAGTTCAGAAAAGACAGTATTGAATATAATACAGTAACTACACTGAATTTTGTATTTTGTATTACAGTGGCACAGACAGGGCATGAATCTCATGCCAAGGTATACCTAAAAAATGTTATTTGGTTTATTTGGTGCTGATGCTAGGCCATAAAATGTTTTTATTTCTTATTAGTCCTTAACAGAAGTAAACTTTTAGATCCTACTGAACAAGGCTTTTCCATTGAGCATGAAATAAACTTTTCTCACTCCTCATTTTAATCACTTTTAAACACTTGCTAGCATGTTATTTGAAAACTGTCACTTGCCTACTGAGTCTACATGTGAATTAGGAAATGAAGCCGGTATGTGTAACTGGTGGGCGCACTTTCTGCTCGCATTCTGGCACAACCTCATGAGGCGAAGTTGATTACAATTACAAGGTTTCTTTTTTTTTGCAAGGTGACAGCTGAATAATGAAGGAGGCGTGTAAAGAAGGTTAGGACTAAGCAGAGTGTTAAGTATAGCTACCAGCTCAGGCTAAGGGGTTAACAGGGCCTTTGTGTGGATGATGAGTGGGACTTAGCATAATGCTACAAAACCAAAGGAGAGCTGAATGGTGACTGTGGTGCAATTTGCAGGCAATGGTGCTCTTTGCTAAAGGCCCGGCACCATAGAGGCAAGGGTCGATCTGTCCAGCTGCTCCGAACAATGTGACATTGATTACACCTACGCTAGCTCAAAGGCCAGATTCCAATAGCTGCGCTTGCTACATCTAGAAAACTGGGCACATGATTATACAGCTCAGTCTGGCTTTCTTTTACTCAGCATCACTCAGCAACACTCTGCAATGTTCACATCCTGATTCCTTCTCAAGCAGTCTCTTGCTCGTGTTTATTCTGCTGCTTTCTTTATTCTCCTCTCACTTTCTCTCAGACCGAAAGAATTTAACTCTCATGGCTCCAAATCGTTGCATGGTGAGAAACTGAGATCTGAATGATTTTAAAAAAGAAATAATAAGGAAAAGATACAAAAGAAAAGGACATTTTTTAAAATTTTCTATTTTTGGCTTTTGTTGAAATTAGGATATAAGGTTACAACATGGCTTGTAAATGTCACATGAACCCAGAAATTAAATTTGTTTTTCTCCTTGCAGAGGAAACTACATAATACAAGCTTACTGAGCACATTTGGTATAACAATGCCACACCCATCTGTGTCATTTACACAGACATCCAACTAATCCAGATGGAATAACAAGGATCCATTAGTAAGACAAGTATGTCTGGAAATCTTATCTCCGTACCCCTGTTACTTGTCTAATTTTATAAAGGCATGTATGCAAAATATATACTAAATAAATAACTAGATGTATTTTTGATGTCAATATAAAAGTCGTCTTTTTATCCTCTGGTAAATTCCAACAAATGTCTGAAGCTCTAACAATAAAGGTACTGTGAGAATTTAATGTCTGAAAGTGTGAGAGATGCAGCAGTGAGTGAGCTCACTACACTCTCATTCATCACACATCTCCCTCTATCAGCTGTAAAATGAGCTGCTTAATAATTCAACACGTTATTGAAAGAGCGGACGCTCGACGTCCTTCAATCCAACATCTTGAAAGAAACAGAACAGTGCGTATAGGTCTGTGTGCTGAACCTCACATGCAGAGATGATAAGAAACAGGCACCTGAAAAATCTGTGTGAGAAAGAAAGAAAGAAAGAAAGAAAGAAAGAAAGAAAGAAAGAAAGAAAGAAAGAAAGAAAGAAAGAAACTTAATGCAAATGACTAGGTTTTCATTAGCTGCCACCAAAAAGGGGCGGGGCTGATGATGTCCTTAAATTTAATTTTCTTTTATTTTACATATACATTCACTCATCTTGTCCTTATCGTTAATGTTGAAATGAGTTGTTCAACCAAATGGCCAATCGTATGAAGGATCCTTGTTAATACGTGGCATCTCGGGTGTTGGAGTTAACATTTCAGTTGTACTGTGACTTTTGTGCTTTTGATTATTATTTCTTTTATATCCTTGATCCCACTTTCCTGTCCTCCTTCATCCCTTCATCACTGTGTGGCTTTTAGATTGAGAGGGATTGTGTGTGTGTGTGTGTGTGTGTGTGTGATGAAGCAAAATGAAGAGTCCCAGTCCTCCACTCTTCAAAGCCACTCACAGACGGGCCACAAAATGCAGGGCCAAAGCTGTCTTTATGTTCATCACTCTCTTTACTGCCAGTGAATAACGGCAGATGACAACAGGACACACACACACACACACACACACACAAACACACACACACACTATCTCTCTCTCGCTCCCTTTCTAAATGATGGCAGGTCGAAGGAGTGGTGAATGATTTTGAGAGCCACTGAGCCACACCAAATGATCTCAAGCCATTGACCTCACACAGCAGAGACAAGGACAGTGTTGTGTGTGTGTGTGTGTTTGTGTGTGTGTCTGTGTGAGTGTGTGTGTATGCATTATGCACATATAACTACAACCAACATCATGACTGACTGATTGAGAACTCCTACGAGAAGAGAAGTTCAAGTTGGCGGATTTACTGCAACAATAAATGAATAAATGGCTTGTTATATGTATTTATATTAAAAACATTTGCATATATGCATATTGAAGTTTACGATAGAATGATGATATTGCAATTCTGCTATTCCCTGAGCTTAAGAAGGCATTATTAACATGTTTCCTCTGTCTGCAGAAGTAATTATTAACTCCAAATGATAAACTCATTAATATTCAAAAGTATGTGGAGCTATTCGACAACCCTATTGTGAACCTAAGCATGAGGGAACAGATGAAAGAAGTGATATAAAGTTCATTTCCAAACAAAAAGTGTTTAATATAAGAGAAGGGCTCAAACACAGGGGGGGGGTCAGAAAAGAAGGGAGAATGAAGAAAACACAAGGACACACAACAGTGATACAGTGACTCCACGCTACACTTATTCACTCATTCATCCTTGTTTCCAAGCTCGCTAATTCATCCTGCTTTCACAGTCCCTGAGGACACGAGCCAGGGTCATAACCAATGACATAGAGAGAGAGAGAGAGAGAGAGAGAGAGAGAGAGAGAGAGAGAGAGAGAGAGAGAGAGAGAGAGAGAGAGAGAGCTCTGGAGCTTTTTAAGCTTTCTATTTAAGAACAAAGCTACAAGTAAAGACAATTCTATTTAGAGTGAGAGAAAGAGAGAAACAGAAGTGGACAAAGTAAAGGAATGGGCCATTGAAAGAGTAGAATATAATAGAAGACAATAAAATGTATAGAACAGATGGATTATTAATGTTTAATGTTATGGAACTGAATCATAGTGTAATTAAATGAATGGAATTAATTTGAATAAATTAAATATAATGTGATGAAATTGAATTGAATGGAATATAAGTTGAAAAAAACAGTGGTGACAGAATATTAGGAACACTGATATCATCCACTCACTCTCACATTTTCTACCGCTTATCACTCTCACATTTTCTACCGCCTGTGCCTATCTCAGGCGTCATTGGGCATCAAGGCAGGATACACCCTGGACGGAGTGCCAACCCATCGCAGGGCACACACACACACTCTCATTCACTCACACAATCACACACTACGGACAATTTTCCAGAGATGCCAATTAACCTACCATGCATGTCTTTGGACCGGGGGAGTAAACCGGAGTACCCGGAGGAAACCCCCGAGGCACGGGGAGAACATGCAAACTCCACACACACAAGGCGTAGGCGGGAATCGAACCCCCAACCCTGGAGGTGTGAGGTGAACGTGCTAACCACTAAGCTACCGTGCCCTGATATCATCCACTGGCGATATTTTAAAAGCAAGAAAGATTTCACTGGTTCTGGAGGCAGCAGTTTAACACTACAGTACTGAATACTGAATACTGAATTCCGATTGGTCAGAAGGTGTTGATCCATTTCCTGACAATCATATTGGCTGCGCTTCACATCACAGGTTTACATTAGCACACTATACTACTGTTTCCATGGTAACTATCTACACATAGAATTGGATGACAGATAATTTACAAAATATAAGTGTAATTATAAACATGCTTAAACACACACACACACACACACACACACACACACACACACACACACACACACACACACACAGCTAGGTAGGGTGCAGGGTACTGTTCAGATATATTTGTCTAAAGAGTCAGTACACTTTTTTCCACCATGAGAAAGTCTTCAGGACAGAGGAGTTTACTATCTCTGGCAGGGCTGTCAAGTGTCACGCATTGAGAGTGACAGTCACACATTTGGGTCTTTTCTCACGATCTCCTGCCACACATTGTATTTCTCACGTAGAAAAACTGACTATTTATCATATATTTAATATGCCGCAGCGTCCAAAATGTATCTGTCCGCACCGCTGTCTCTGTGGAACCGGGCAGGAATCAAGCGCGTCTCCCCTGGAGTTCTTAGTCGAGCCTGACACTTATCAGCCAAACAAAAAAGAGGCTACACAATAGCCAATCAGAAAATAGCACTATTGTATCTGGGTAAGATTTAACGCAACAACCAATGAAAAAAAGCATATCCTGGAATTGTTCAGCATCATCCTCGTTCACCCACAGAGAAAACCACTGGAGCTGCGAGCATCACTTTGAGCACAGAGTAAGTCATGATCTCCTGTTTTAATGTTACAACAAATTCACAACTTGTTTGACACAAACAATGACATTTTGACTGCTGTTAGAGACGTTTCCCAGATAATCAGCATCAGTTTTTCATGAGTGTCTGTAACTTAGCCTTTTTTCAAAGGTGACTGTATTAAACCAATTTGGGAGGCTATCAAAGATCGCAGCCTTGGTTTTAGTGCTTCCACATTGTAATGCTGATGCCCAGAGGGTAATTTCGATGGTCGGTTTGAACAAAACCTCAACACGAAACAGCTTATCTCTGGACGGGACATTGTCCTCAATCATGACACTAAAAATGGCTGGGCTTGAGCTGAACTGTTTTAAATGGGAGCAACATTACAAATGATAAAGGAGTCCAAAAAGGCAACAAACACTTACAATAAACACCACCAGTCATAATATCTCTCTCTCTCTCTCTCTCTCTCTCTCTCTCTCACAGACACACACACACACACACACACACACACACACAAATAAATTTTTTTTTTCTTTAGGGGAGGTTGGAGATGTCACTCTTGCCTGTCTTCAAAACTTGAGAGCCCTGCTCTGGTTTCTCGGTAACATTACACGCTGCACGATATTTTCACCAAACTTTGAGAGAGAGAGAAAAAAAGAAAGCGTTTTGAAAGAATAATTGTGTATTGTTATAATGTATGTGCTAAAAGGATCTAACTTGTTTTAGGGATGTGAAGTTTATAAAAGAAAAAGGTGTGTTTTTTTTCACTCTCACTTCTTCCTCTTCATCATCGGCATTGCTCATTCCATTGTGTTCTCCCCTTCATCTGCGTAATAAGGTGAAATGTATTTTTAAATGCAAATGAAGGCAGGTTCATTATCATATAAAGGGGTGTCGCCTGAGGGGCTGCAACACTCTGACTTCATTTACTAATTTGATTCCGCTTCCTCTGTCTCGCTGTACAACTGTGTGTGTGTGTGTTTGTGTGTGTGTGTGTGTGTGTGTGTGTATTGTGTGTTGCCAGGTCTGTTTTCATTCTCCAGTCAATCCCAGTGCTCACACAAACACTTAAACCTAAAGCAAATTTAAATGTTTATCAGACAAACATGATTGTTTCCTGAGTGATGTCACTTCCTGGATCACTGTTGCACATTTAGTGACTTAAGCAAACGTCTAACGTTTTGTCTTCTACCCACACCATCCTTGAGCAGGAAAGAGTGGGTGGGTTTAGATTATTAATCCAGAGTTAGATCCTTTTAGCATGTTTCAGTTCTGTGCGTGTGCGTGTGTGTGTGTGTGTGTGTGTGCGTGCGTGCGCATGTGTGTGTGTTCATTACAGCATTTTGTTATGACTAATTAATGAATTTAATTTCAACCTGAAATGAGAAATGAGATGAAGAAAATCAGTAACTGCTGCACTAAAGGATAAAGATTAGCATAAAAATATTTTCAGTACCTTTATTAAGTTAATATAATTTTTCACACATTAAAACAGAAAAGCTGGAAGACTGCATAACGCCTAGAAAATAATCTTTTTCCTCTCATTAGTCAGTAATGTAAGAACGGTTGTTTATAACGCAACACGAAACAGAAATAATGACATACATTAATCATTTATCGGCATGTGTTTGCAAAGTATAAATACAATCCAAATGTAAACAGCTAACTGCCCCTGGTGTATTTTATTTAATGGGTGGAAAGTACATACTGTGTTTGGTAAGAAAGGAGAACACGCGTGTGTGTAAGAGTGTACAACTTGATGTGTACGCTTCCTTAACTCTAGCAGTTTCTACCAACAGTAGTACCAATCACACACTCTACACATCTATGAGATTGAGTAGATTTACATTTATAGTATTTGGCAGACGTCTTTATACAGAGAGACTCTATCGATGAATATATTAACACTCGTTCACCTGGTTACAGGATACCATCAACCTAAAACTCGGGTTATTATTTTGTTTTAATTTTAAATAAATGTTAGTTTAATGAAACAGATTAGTAAATCGTATTTTCATGTTAAATATTTCTGTACTAGAAATAGAGTTTACAGTTTAAAAAAATATTAATAAATAAATAAAATGACAACTCCTCTTTGACCCATTATTGGATGAAAATCCTTTTAGTGAAGAAAAAAACAACAACTTTGAAGGTTTTTCTAAATGGAAGGTAAAATTATTTAAAATGTCAGATGGTCTAAGAACATATGATGGCTGATAAAGTATATAAAGTGAGAACCAACGTAAGAGTAATGAAATGAAATGGAAAAAATGTTCACAAACGTGAAGACAAACAAACACACACACCTTTGCCTTTGGATCATTGAAGACCCGTCTAAGGACAGAATAATAAATAAAAAAGAAACATATATATACAATTAGAAATTAAGTGGGAAAAAAATACTAAAAACAAAAACGATGTTCGGTGATAGACGTCTGTACAAAAGCAGCTTCACAGAACATAAGAAATAGAATACAAAAAGTTTAATATTATTATTAGACTTCTATTTTAATGTGTTTGTATTTATCCCTAATAAACAAGCCTGAGGTGACTGAGGCGACTGTGGTGAGGAAGAGGAAGAAACCTTGAGAGTAACCAGACTCAAAAGTGGTCTGATTATAAACATACAGTCTGACAATTATGTATTAATGAGGAGGTTGTTGTCCTCAAAGACCACATGGAGTTGGCATCTGCTCTCGAAGCAACGCAAGCCGATAAAAGTCTCTGTGAGTCACGCAGGAAATGGAGCAGTTGGATACGGTACACACTACAATCAAAAGGTTTCATTTTGGTCGTCACAGTGTAACCCGATTAGCAGCTATAACCTCACACACCTGAACGAGTGTTAGAATGTAAGGTGGCTTTAAACATGGCATGAAACCGCACACTAGTTCAGATCTTAGGATCTCCTTCACCTAAAGCTTTCCTGAGAAACACACAAGATACAGGTGATGAAAAAGACAGAGAGTGGATAGAATCAGGCAAGCAAACAAATCCCAGAAGGCACTTAGACTACAAATCCTAAAACTTATCAGACCTCTGAGTATAGTGTTGAACAGTTTGATAGTGAGATGGTGTAGAGGTAGAAAGATATAGATAAATATTAAATTCTTTAACACATACATCACAGGATCCCAGCCCTAGTCCTGGTCCTGGTCCTGGTCCACCTGTCCTGCACATTTTTGCAGTTTCCTTGCTCTAACAAACCCAGTTCAACTCAAGAAGATTATTAATATCTGAATCAGGTGATTGTTCACTGGTTAAAATGGCTTTAATGGAAAAACCCATGAGCTTATCTAATCCACGTCCATGAAAAAAAATCTCTATGTTGTTCTGAAGGTCAACATACAGCACTCATAAATACTTGTAATAAACAAGCAGGACTGATCGAAAGTTTGGACACTAGTTTGACTGTTTTTTTTTTTTTGTTTTAATCCACAACAAGTGTGTTTGGTTTAGGAAACAGCAGCCAACAGAAGCTCAGCATGTGGGAACTTCATCCAGACTGTTGGAAAAGCAGCTGGTCTCCTCCTGAAGCTCCTGAGAAATAAATGCCAAGAGTGTGCAAAGCTGTTGCAATGGCTGCTATAAAAAATAAATAAATAAATAAATAAATAAATAAAAAGGTACACTTCTGAAATTGTATTTAAGATCTTCTAAAATTTGAAGAAATGAAAATTATCCAGTGTAGGTTCTTAAAAAAAATAAAATAATGATAATAAATAAATAAATAAATCAGTTCCTGGCATGATCGTATGCCTTTAAATCTGCAGCAATTCTCATAGGTACAATTTTGTAAGGAAATCAGAGACACGCTTTACGCTCTTCGAGAACTTGCCACAGTTTTTCCACAGACTTTGGTTCTCGCTCTCTTTTGTCTCTATAGACAACCTCCATGCTTAATCTCCATGCAATTTATTTCTTTAGGGGGAAAAAAAAAGTTTGAAAATGTCAAATGTGGACTTTTATACTGAACTGATAATGAGTCTGAGAAAGTGCAATCATTTACAGTATCGTTTTAATGGCTTTAAGGCACAATCCTTAAAGTACTATGCACTAAAATACTAAGTCATTTTAAAATTATTTTTAATTGTATTTTTAGAAATAGAGCTAAAAGTATATTATTTAAACATGGAAAATCAAAATGTTTCCAGAACTGATTAATTAAAGGTTTATTAAAATACAGAGTTTTCTAGGTTCACTATTAATAAGTCTGTCTATGATTTTTATAGGTTTATTTTTTTAGGTTATTTTTGCCTTGTGTAATTTAGTACCGCAAGTACAGTATGTACATGACTACATAGGCACTGCCTTGTGTATCTCTGTCTTTCTTTCACACACACAAACACACAGAACACACAGAACACACACACAAAACACTTGTAGATACGCTTTGTGATTTTATACACCATTTTGATGTTCCATTCCGGTGTGTGAACACCTTACAATTCACAATGTGTGTGAAGTGTAAGGATGTGTTTCTCTAGTGATTGTAATGCACGCCTGTTATCTGACAAAATCAAAGATGAATGGTGTGTGTGTGTGAGTGTGTTCTGTGTGTATGCATGTGCACACATGCGTATGTGTCTTTGAGTGTGTGAATTCATATGCATGTGTGTGTTTCTTGCGAGACAAAGAGAGTGTGTTGAATTTCCTGCACTACTGTGAGTAAAAGTTTACAGCCGGCATGTGACATGCAGCAGAGATGCACAGGATTCCACACAGACGTAAATAAGAATTACCAAGAATTCACAGATTGATATACGTATCAGAAGCTCTGATTGGTCAGGGGAAGCACGAGGGGCAGGTGAGCTACCGCAGATCTTTTAAAAATATCCCTTCATTTATAAGCAACCCAATAAACTCGCTTCTGCTTGTTACAATTCTTACAAATTGTCCATGAGATTGCGTCGGTGCGAGCAGCACAGTCAGTGAGAGCAGCACAGACAGTCGCACAGATAAATTCAATGTCCAATTTCTGATATAAATAATCGCAGACGCATTTCACCAGCATTCAATAACCTATAAATCTCTGAGTTTTTTTTCCCCTCAGTCACATATGAATGTGAAAACACATGTCTATGTCTACATGCCTCCCTCCCTCCCTCCCTTCCTCCCTTGATGTCGGTCTCTCCCTCCATTTTCCTGCCTCTTTTTGCATGTCTTTGCATGTTCTCTAGCTGTCCTTCTGTCTCTTGTGTAATGTGCATGTCTGTATTTATTCTTCTCTACAAATGTTCTCTCAGCGTGAAGCACATTATACTTCATGTTAACCTGCCACGTCACAGAGGACCAGATAAAAACGAAAAGAAAAAAGTTACTGTTTTAGTTCCATCCTATATCAGGCATGCAGAATACACACACCCTCTTTACATAGAGAGTGTTTTCAGTGTTTGTCTTCATTTCGGACCACCGGTTGAGACGACCCCTGAAACATATCTGCTAAGCGTCATAGCAAAACGATTCCTGATTACATTTCTCCACACAAGCTTGATGAAGAACAGCAAAAATCTTTCTCTCTCTCTCTATCTCTCTCACTTTCTCTCTTTATATCTTATAGTTCCTCTTCCCTGCTGTTCTCATCCCTTTATTCTCTCCAGGGAAAGGGAGGGAAAAAAGAGAAGAGGGGAAAGAAGGACAAGGAGCAAGGCTCAATTATACATCAAAGTGGCTTATGAAAAAGAAATGTGGGAATAGAGGAATATAGAGTGTTTGGAGAAGAAAACTGCATATATGCGTGAGTGTGTGTCTAAAAATGTGCTCATTTGAGAAAACTCAACTATATTCCATTAATGAATAGAGCTCACGTATTGCTTTGTGGGATGCCAGACTTGATAATAGCACATCAAGGCAATTTTTTAGACAGAAAAGAAAAAAAATATGGGCATGGGCAAGATTCTGCTTTGGGAATGTCCCAGTTCTATCATTTCTTGTATCTATAATCAACACCTCCAATTCTGTCATGAACATGTCCCAGTGTAACTGAACACATCCTAATTAATCAAAGCACACGTCTCCTTTGTATCAGTACAAAAAATCCATATTATCTCATTTATTTCACAGCCCAATCATATCATCTTGTAATACCAGTTCGACCCTAGACAGACCAGTATAAACATGGACAGGTTTCTCTAATATTGCCACAGACATGGTCATCTCTAGCATGAGCAATTTTCCCACAATAATATGACAGTTCTACTTTGATCATACACCAGTTTAAACTGACACAATAGATTTCACCAATTTAAACTGACACAAACATTGGATAGATCCTGACTCTCACATCATAATTCCATCATGGTCACACACCCATTGGCATGTACCATTTACACTATGGAAACAACCCTTTTTCACCATAGACCCATCCACCAATGGCACATCCTAACACCATCAGGGACTCTACCCCAAATCTACTATGTTATATCCCAACTCCAAAATTGGCTTATCCCAACCATGGACTCATACCTATTTCAATATTGCCATGTCACATTTGCACCGTGGACTTAATCCAGCTCCACCATGGACATTTCCCAACTCCACCATGGGTTATGGACTTAATCCAACTCCACCATGGGCTATGGACTCAGTCCAACTCCACCATGGACTCAATCCAACTCGACCATGGGTTATGGACTCAATCCAACTCCACCATGGTCATGTCCCAACTGCACCATGGACTCAATCCAACTCCACCATGGGTTATGGACTCAATCCAACTCCACCATGGGCTATGGACTCAATCCAACTCCACCATGGGCTATAGACTCAATCCAACTCCACCATGGGCTCAGCCCAACCTTAGACAGGTCATACAGGTCTATCAGGGGTATGTCCTGTTCCTATCCCATGCATGTCTACACTATTAACAAGAGAGATGTTCCTAATTCTATCAGAGTCATGTCCTGATTCTACCCAGAGCATGTTCCCATTCACCATTCATTTTCATATCACCTGATTGTCCATATTTATCCATGCACATGTCCAGATAAATACTTGGTTTTCTGTCTAATGTCAGTCATCAGTATTCAATGAGGTGTTTATAATGAATACAAGATTATATATATATAATATTATATAGAAACCTGGTCAGACAACATCTACAGAGTCTCTTTCTTTAAGCTGGGGAAAACTGATTGTGGAAAATAAAGATGTATTTTAAAAGAGGGGTATTTAAAGTGAAGGCATGCTGGCAGCAGAACAGTCATGGCCTTGAGAAATAACAGAGAACATAAGATTGAGGAAGACCGAAAGAAAGAGAGAGAGAGAGAGAAAGTCAGAGAGATCGACAAAGTGCAGAGTGTCTTTGTTGTTTGTGTCATTTCATTTTGCTCCCTCGCTTTAGGTGACTTTGCTCTATTGCACCTTTTCATCCTCTCTCTCTCTCTCTCTCTCTCTCTCTGTTCATCCACTGTGTGAAAACAAATTCAGACAAATTATGGAATAAATCATGAAGCTCTATTTGGACTAATCAAGACCTGGTCTGTAGTGACAAAAAGAGAGTGGGTTTTTAAAAAATATGAACAATGACGAGATAAATAAAGGATCAAATTCGAAATCATTTGAATCATTTGAAAGGACAAAGAGAAGGGAGAAAATAAAAGAGAACATATATTTATATCAAGCTTAATAGCTCTCTCTCTGTCTCTGTCTCTGTCTCTGTCTCTCTCTCTCCCTTTAATATTTTTTTCCACACTTAGGGACGAACCCCTTTGTATTCAGATGATATTTTTTCTGAAGTGTGCTTTACTCTCCAATAAATATTACCTATGCTTGTGTGGGAAGATTTAAAAAAATGGGGGGTGGGGGGTGTTGATGTTGGTGCATAAGAGTGGAGATTTGGAAGGTGTAACTAATTACATATTTTGCAGACATTTAGTGTACTGAATGTTCAATTATCTTCAGAATATTTGAAATACAACCATAGTGCAGTTTAAATTCTGCCTTACAATTGGGCTGGTTTTTGTCACCCAGATCTGGCAACCTTGGTCATTGTGCAACACAGTAAACACTGTTTAAAACAGCTTTCTTAAAACCCAATCAGTAATCAGCTGCATCAGGGCCTTCAACACCAACCTGTTCTGACCCAACACTCAGTATTTAATGAAAATATATTGACATTATTTCATTTATTTTCACTTTACTTTATTTTCCAAGCTCCATCACAATTTAGTACATTTGCTAAATTATTTACAGTTTCAGCTAATATAAATTTAATTCCAGAGGCACCACCAGCACATTTTTCTATGAAATTGTGTTGTGTTTTATGCTATACCTCCTGATGTAGGTACATCTGCCCCATAATGCCCTTAATCCTAAAATCCACTGGAATTGTGCTTTAACATCATGTAGCACAAATCGGTCTTAAAGGTGATAGCTTGCAGATGGAGAATTGAAAGAGTCACTAACAGTGAAATCATGTGAGTATTAACCTACACGTTGGTAGCTGAGGAAGGGAAATGGGGAGCACAAGAGAGAGAGAGAGAGAGAGAGAGAGAGAGAGAGAGAGAGAGAGAGAGAGAGAGAGAGAGAGAGAGAGAGAGAGAGAAGGAAGGAAGAAGAGAGAAGGAAAGAAGTAATTGTGTAAAGGAGGAAAAGCTGGTGCCAGGAAGTCAAGACAGGTTGAATTATTCAAAGTGTGCGGGAGTGGGAAAATCAAACTTTAATGGCTTTTGGGAACACACCTTCTCCCTCAAACCACCATAACCATATGCACAAACACACACTTCCTGTCTCACTCACACACTCACACACACTTGTTCTGACAGACTACAGCCACTTACACTTACTGTGCTTCTCCTGAAAGGTTTAAGGAGTGCAAAGATGTGAACGCAAATCGGAGGTGCTCTTCATGCTCAAGCGCTTAACAGACGCGGGACGTGAGTGTGTGTGTGTGTGTGAGTGTGAGAGAGAGAGTGTGAGAGAGAGAGTGTGAGAGAGACAGAGAGAGAGAGAGAGAGAGAGAGAGAGAGAGAGAGAGAGAGAGAGAGAGAGAGGGAGGGAGAGAGAATAGGACAAAGCCAGAGAGAAGAACATTTCACATATAGTGTAAAGTAGACATAAAGTTGCATCCATATTTTAAACACTTGCAGCAGTTGAACTATAAAACTCATCATCATTAAGTAATACTTACATAAAGCATACATAGTTCATAAATTGTTTTATTAAGCTACGTATTCATAGCCTCACTTTAACTTGTAACCAAAAAGAAATAAACTCTGAATAAACGAGCATTGCCTTTTCTATTTACATTGTGTTGCATGTGTGAGTTTTTCCCCCTGTGCGCTAAGCACATTTTTAATTAGCTTTATATCACAGCTACATTAATACAAGAGACAACCGCTTTTACAAAACAGTAGCTTTAGTTCTATTAACTATCAAACTCCAACAAACAAACAAATGGAAACTCATGCAATCGCAGCAATACAAACACCAACGGATAAGACAAGCTTTCTTCTGAGGTTCCCAAGTCTCTGTACTGTAGCTGGAACCATGGAGGAGAAGTGAGCTTTGCAGTAATAGTGTTTTTAAAATGAAATGACAGCTGATTTAAAAAGTAAGCACCATTTATAAAGTCTCCATGTATATTATTTATTGAATACAGATAATAAGGTTAAATACAGTATGTGGTCTAATTTTGTTTGCTATATATTTATATATAAGTAAATGCTTAAGTCAATGAATTACTATTGAACATGCACTAAGTTGAATCAATTGAGATTTTGAATGGAAAAAACATTCCTCAGCTGCATCTAGAAACTCAATACTTAATAAATAAAAATAAATCAATTACCAGGTGTTTGGGTTTAGCTGGGTGTTGGGGGGATGATTTAGGAGAGGAGAGGAGAGGCAGGACCTAGATACTATTAGGAGACCACAGTGAAGCATGCACACCATTCATTCATTTTCTACCGCTTATCCGAACGCTCGGGTCACGGGGAGCCTGTGTCTCAGGGCACACACACTCACACACTACGGACAATTTTTCCAGAGACGCCAATCAACCTACCATGCATGTCTTTGGACCGGGCGAGGAAACTGGAGTACCCGGAGGAAACCCCGAGGCACGGGGAGAACATGCAAACTCCACACAGACAAGGTGGAGGGGGGATTCGAACCCCCAACCCTGGAGGTGTGAGGCAAACGTGCTAACCACTAAGCCACCGTGCCCCCTGCATGCACGCCATGTGCACACCGTGTCTGACAATACTCTACATCTCTAACACAGCATTTAATATCCATTTATACTAGTAATGAATCTTTACACACACACAGCTCAAAGATATTCCACATGGAACACATTATCTCGCTTAACACCAATTATCTCAGTAATCCTGCATATTGCTGTAAGCTGCGATTAAAAAAAACTCACACTTAAACTTATCTACATTTACACCAACAGCGAAAGATCATGTGCAATATACAGTACATCTGACTTTTACTAAATAAAATTGTCAATCCTCTTATTATTTTTTGAAGAGGATTGAGAAGACAGAATTTTGAGACCTCACCCTGATCCAGATTGCTCTCGCTGCCAAAGCAACAAATCAACAAATCAAACATCAGAGTCGCACTACACACTTTTGCTCCATCCAAGCATGAACCCACGGGGAACCGATTCAGATCCTCACAAACTCTGAAAAATGGAAAAATAAATAAATAAAATCAAATAAGGAAAAAAAATGTTTACAGGAAAAAAAAAGAAGATAAGCCAAAAGAAAAAAAACTGGACCAAGGATTTTGATGGAATATGAAACACTGGCCAGCATCTTATACACCCTGATTTCTTGGACCCTATGCCCTTTATCCTTATGTTTGAACCCCATGAACTGAAACCTATGACCTAAACCCTATGAACTGAACCTCAGGTATGCCTGAGGTATGCCATTTTTAAACCCTGTATGCCATGTAAATCTTGCCCTACATCCTCTGCCCCCTGGCACATGTAAATTATGCCCCATACATGTGGTGCACCGTAAACCCCATGCTCTAACGCCCCTAGCCATGTACACTCAAACCCTCAGGATTTAATCTGAAAATATGTCCATCAGCTCTTGTGCAAAACAGCCATCCAAACACGTACACACCAAACACACACACACACACACACACACACCCCACTAAAGAGAAAAAGTAAACAGATAAGCCAAAAGTTCGCTTATCTATCTCTGAAGGCCTGCTTGCTTCTCTGTTTGCCAATACTTTTCAATCCATTTATATAGAGCATTATAGCAGTTGAATAAGCACTCGCTTCACCTTATCAAATTTCTATCACCTCTGCCTTATCCGACAGAGATTGCCATTCAAATATGCCGTCTACCGAACAGATGAATAACACGGCACATGCAGGACTAACGCAGATATTAAAGAGCGTGTGAGCGTGTGAATTTTAATTCGTTGGAATGAGAGAGAAAAGAAAAAAAAAAAGATTTATTTTGGAGCCAGTTAATCAGTAGGAGATCATTAGACAGGCAGAGACAGCTGGATGCCATAACCGTGAAAAAAAAAGAAAAGGAAAATGGGACCAGTAAAAAAAAGGGGGGAAAAAAATAAATCAGAACTTTGTTGTCCACAATGAAAGCAGTGCATGATGTCACGGATGTTGCTGTTTAAAAGCTCAGGTCACGGCCGCTGAAACACACTCGAAGAAGGCTGGCAGGAAGGAGAGCAAACGAGCTGACTCCAAACAAACCCGAGACGCTGTGTTGTAAAAACACACCCCATTAGCCTCGAATCCCAGACATCACAATGTCCAAACTGATGTCTGGATACAAAATAACTGGAAAGGGCAATAACTGAAAGCCGATTGGCAACGTGTACGCATATGAGTTCATATAGATTACGTTAATTAAAACACCTTTTCCACAATGTCAAAGTAATTATTTTCTTTGTTCAGTCAAGGTAATTACACAAGTAACACAGATTTATCCACAGAGTACAGAGTCAATAATGCCAGCTCATATTTTATATCATTGTATGGTTGTTGTTGTTCTTTTAGCTGTTTCCTGTCGGCAACTAGAGAACCGAATCATGTCTCTGGACCACGTTATATAGGATAGTAATTTAGTTTAAATGTCAAGATCTGCGCTCATGTTATATACGTGAAAAGTGCTTGGGACGTTTGGATCTAATCTGGATGTAACTGGACCGTGTCAAATATCTGTCTTTCAAGTAACACTAAGCCTCAAAGAGTGTTTTATCAACTGGTTTAAAAAATCAATTCCATTCAGAATCTTTTGTTTGTGGTTCTTGTGTTGATTAAGTAAGGAATAAAACCTTCAGAGAGAATGCTCTTATCCGGCGGTGGGATGTTAAGTAACAGAGCTTTTACACTCTCTGGAGGTTACAAAGCACTGACTCCTTAGAAAAATTCTGAAAACTTGAACGTAGCATTGATCAAACATTATTCTGTGGTGAATAACAACAGTGTCTTTGTTGTTAGAGCGTACAGCATGCAAGGACTTAAGTGCATTATGTTACTATAGAAACAAGATTTTATTAAGAACTGAAAAAAAAGAAAAAAAAACAAAAAACAAAGAAAAACTATTGTTACTGCAAAGCAAATGAAGTTAATGAGAGTAAATCACGAAAGGCTGTTCCTTGGAAATAATAGTCCATGTGTGTTAACATTCACTACTATGCTGCTATTAATGTCTATCAAAGACTGAAAGGCTACAAACACACACACACACACACACACACACACACACAGACACACACACACACACACACTTGCTTGTCCAAATACATGAAAAGTAAGTTAAATACCGATGTGTGTGTGTGTTTGTCTGCAGCAGCATGGCCATTTTCCTCTTCCTACAGTAACACACTCTCTAAATGACTAATGAGCTTCATTCATCACACTCTCCCATTCACTTGTAAAAACATGCAGACAATTCACTATGTACAATTTATCTTCTCACCTCCGATTACACCATGTTCAGTTTGTTCCTCGCTACAGTGACCTTTCTTTGATCAGGAATCTCTCTCTCTCTCTCTCTCTCTCTCTCTCTCTCTCTCTCTCGCTCTCTCTCTCTCTCTCGCGCTCACTCTCTCCACACGCACACCAACAATGAGAAAGAAAGAAAGCGAGAGGGATATAAATTTCTCCGGCTCATTCGAGCTGTCAGACAGGATGCTAGCCACCTGCTCCCCTAATGTAAAATGCCTCCCAGATTTTTATGACCCCCACAAATTAAACATGCAATTACAGGACCATACACATCACATTCCTGCCTCAGTCACCATGCAACAACCAATTACAAGATCGAATAGACGCCGCACTCCCGTCCCCTCCATACTCACTGTCGACACCAGCTTGCTGTGGGGTCCAACATTTAGACCGGGTTAATAAAGAATACAAATCTTTTGTTTGTGAAAATCTGATTAAAGGCTTCACATGTCACTGCACCATGCAGCAGTTGTATCTTATTAGCAAAAAGTTGATTCTGACCCAGACAGGACTGTCCTCTTTACACTATTGTGTGTTATTACTTTCAATAATATATCTTGTTTTTCACTGATACTGACCAAAATGTGTGTGTGTGTATGTGTGTGTGTGTGTGTGTGTGTGTGTGTGTGTGTGTGTGTGTGTGTGTGTGTGTGTGTGTGCGTGCATCTGAGCTTGTGTTCAGTCTGAACTCTGAAGGCCGATGCAGTGAGTAGATGAGAGAGGCCTGGCCAAATTCTCTGGATGTATGTGTGTGTGTGTGGGTGTATGTGAGTATTTCCCTTGCTGCATAAATTAAATAAAAACATTATACTGTCATTTTTATTCTACTTTTTAATCCTTGTGAAGTTGTTAAAAACACTATATAAAATTTTATTCAATTATTATTATTATTATTGTTATTATTATTATTATTATTATTATTATTATTATTATTATTATTAATTTATTAGAATAAAATTAAATGAATGGAAATTGAGGAAATTGTGCTATAAAAATAAAGTATGTAATCATTCATTTAACTGAATTTTTAAAAAGTGCTAAAAGGAATACAACACTTCAGGACATGATGTTAAAGGAAAATAATCACCCTGTCTACTCCCTTGTGATGTTTTCTATAGACAGAGTGTGCCACGTCATTTGAGTGATCGGTTGAAGGAGTGATGTCGTGGTGTGTTCTTTCCGACTGTGTGGGGTCGAGCGGGAAGTCAAGGGAAGTAATGAGGCCATAAAAATGCAGGAAGAGTGAAAGAGGAGAGCAGCAGGGGTGTGTGGATGGAGGGGAGAGAAGTCAACAAACAAACAAACAAACAAACAAACAAACAAAAGGTTAAAAAAAAAGGCGTTTCCAATCGTTCAGCATTATCCAGAATAGTATAATAATAAAAATGGACCTTTATTATTCATTATAGATTTTGTGCTACACCATTAATTTGGAGTTGAATCCGATTCGGATTTGTCTGATTTCCAAAGTCTTCTGTGATCCGACATCCACTCGGCTTCCAACTATACTATATTTTTTGATGCATGACAAAATTTAAAGCATCTGCTTTGTACATTTCCACAATGAGACTGATTTCTGAATCAAAACCTGAGAACTTCTGAAGTCAAAACTAGGGCACAGGTGTTCATGGAACATGAAGGGAGCGATAGCAGACGTATTCTCTCTACTCTGATACACCATACCGAACAAACTTAGATTATTATATGGATCACAGATAATTAGTATGAGAAATGTCTCTTTTATACTTACACTAAAACTAGAGGAGCAGATGTAACTAAATTCCAGTGCGGATGGTAAAAAGATTCTGATCTTAAATGGTATGAGTCTTATACTGATATTGCTTTATTGATTATAATTATAATTCTTCATAATTTTGTCGGCATTATGTATGAGGAATAAAGGGATGTGTGCTGTTGTAGGAAAAAAAAAATAATTGATAATTATATAATAAATAAATAATAAATAAATAACCTTAAAGATTTGAAGCCTTAAAACATTTATATTATATTATATTATATTATATTATATTATATTATATTATATTATATTATATTATATTATACTCTCTTCAGAGAGAGCCTTTTGCATTTTAAAGTCAATGTCTACTTGTCTATGTTAAACAAAGAGCCATGTTCTTCGGTGTAATCTTATGGATGCTTCGTTTATCATCATCGATTAGAAAAACAAATGAACAGTTTGCATACTGAGTGCTAGGTATTGAGGGAGCAACACCAAACCTCCACCTCCTCCATCATCGTCTGTCACGAGAACGTCGGAGAACGAAGATTGAGATAAATACATCTCTCTCCTTCTCTCTGTCCTCTTTATTTACTCATTGTGACAAAAGAAAAAATGCTTGAAGCTTTGAAGATTGTGTGTGTGTGTGTGTGTGTGTGTGTGTGTGTGTGTGTGTGTGTGTGTGTGTGTGTGTGTGTGTGTGTGTGTGGAAAATGGAGTGAGTGAGTGTGATGTAGAGAGGGAGAGACACTTCACACCCTGTTTGAAGTTCCCTGCTTAACTCATATCAAGGATTAGATGAAGGAAAGAGAGAAAGAGAGCCAGAGAGAGAGAGAGAGAGAGAGAGAGAGAGAGAGAGAGAGAGAGAGAGAGAGAGAGAGAGAGATACTACAGTTGAAACGAGACAGAAAAGTCGGCAAGTGGGGGGACAAACCAGACAAACACAGTGGAAAGGAGATGAAGAACTCTCAGCAGGGATCCAGGCAGGAGTTTCACTCAGAGTTTTTTCTACGGATCTCTTATCTTAGTGGGCATGTCTAACAAAAGCAAAAAAAAAAATAATCTAAAGAGATTGCTGATGCAAAGCATCTAAGGACGTTGAACTCTTTTTTTGATGTTTCAGTAGCATGAATGAATGAATAAATGAATGAAACACACAGATGAGGCAAAAGAAAGACAAAGAGTCTTAACAACAAGGGTTTTAGGCATTTTTAACTTTTAGGCATTTTACATTATAAAATTTTAGTGCTCTTAATGCACCAGCAGGTTGTCAAGTGCTTCTGTTTTTGTCGAGACCGGATGAAGGACAGTTTGCCGTTCACCTGTATGGAACATTCTAGCGCAACCACTGCTGCTTTCTCTCAAACAAACTAAAGCTAAAATGTGTAGATCTGACAGAAATGCCAAAAGTGGTAACACAACTTGATGTGTCTATCTGCAGAAGGGGATGTTTTTACTCTGTCCCTTACACTAGTCAAGTGAGGATGTTCAAGTGGCTAACGTTTTTACTAAGAGCCATAAAACACTCCACTTGCTGTTACTGGGCTTATTTGCAGCGTTGCGTCACTCAAGAGGACAGTCTGAAGAAACAACTGAAGAAAATTTCCTGAAGAAAACACATTTCAGAGGACAGCTAGAAACCAGCCACTGGCATTTTGTTAAACTGCTGGTAAGATAGCACGAGATGCTCTCAGGCGGATGAAGCTCCAATAATCCCAGGGCTACAAATGGCACCAGAATGAAGTCTCACTTGGGACAACAAATGCAATCAATGTCTGAGAGCATGAAATCTATAAATGTGTCCAAAACATTCAAACTTCATCTGTACCAAAAAAAAAGACGGTTGAAAACGGTTCATAGTGCTTGGCGTATGAATCCAATCATCACACTAGCTATCAGTATCG